>NC_079450.1:35804558-36104558 GCF_903798145.1 Danio aesculapii | reverse complement strand
TTCCATAGTATAGCAATGCATTTATTTGCTGCTATCAGAGCCATTTTAATTAAACCTAAATTCTTCCTTTGATTGAGCTGATGAACTGATTCCTCCACCAGTAACATAAATCTTGGGTCAGGTGGAAGGTAATATTAGCAATTTTGTTAATAGTTTCTAGTATATTTCTCCAGTAGGTTTTAAGTTTGGAACATGTCCAAAACATATGTAATAATGTGCCAACCTTGATTTTACATCTAGAGCAGGGGTGCCCAAACCTTTTCTTATGAAGGGCCAAAATCCAAACTTAAGTAAAGGTAAAGACAGTTTCCACTGCAAATTTCCTAATTTATTTAATAATGTTTAAAAATGACTAGAAAACATTGCTTTATATCTACAAATACTGTATTTTTTTACATTTTATAATTAACATTACAGCAAAACCAAAACAATCTAATTTATAACAGAATTACACTAGATGTTGCCTTGATTTGCTCGACGATATCTTCTGCCTCTATCTGTCAAGTGACAGTATTTACTGTAATTTTTTATCTGATTCATTTACAGCATTTAATTAAACATTTAATTTCAGGGTTTTTTTGTAGCACAGCAATAAAACTGGAAAAATTGGAAATGAGGATATCTGTGTTTAATACTCTCGACCCAACCCTCTCCATCAGTCTCACACATCAGTCTCTGGGCCAAATCAAAGGAAAATGGGCCAACTTTGGCCCGCTGGCCCTACTTTGGGCATCTCTATTCGTGCAATCGTTCAGGTGTATAATATACCATGTGTAAAATATTAAACTCTATTAATCTATGTCTATAATAAATGAAAAGATTAAGTCACTTTCACAGATATGTTTCTAAGTATCTTGATCAATAATGCATTTCAAACCTTTAACATTTATTATTATTGTCAAAGTTGAAAAAAATTGTGTATAATTTTGTGAAAACTGTTTCCTTTTTCCTTTCCGAAAATCACGTTATCTTACTTAATCATGTCTTATTTTCTCATGTAGACGTATGAGAACCGTATGGGCGTCGCAACAGATATGGAAGGAGAGTGTGAGGATGAGGAAGAAGTCGTGGATTCACCCGATGACACCAGTGATGACCAGCGAATCATCATCAAGAAAGAGGGAAGAGACTCCGCCCCCAGGTGTTACTGAGCCAATTGATCACACCCGCATACTAAACACCTCCCACTCATTTAAATACAGGAATATACACACACACACAGACGCACCATCAAAGAAAATGAAAGTGTCTAACACAACTGAGACACGATTATAGGATCTCAGCCTCAGTGAATGCAACGCTTCTCTCTGGAATGTACGCTCCCACAATGCACAGCGCATTCCCTCTTTGCCGGTCTCAACCCAGATGTATTTATTAATGGCACACTTATATGTTCGTTCATTATACAGGCTTTCCAGCTGACGTGCTCACTAGAGCGTTTTAAACACAATGAAAACACTAATTGTTAACGCTAAATGTTGTCAACGAATTAACACTGAAATATATCTAAAGACCCCGATATGCTGTAGTGAAGAATGAATGGATGTGACATCATTTTTTATAATATCATGCCAAAACAAAGTGCGTAACACAGCTGGCCAAAACAAACATCTGGAAAAGTTTACTCATGTTCAAAACTAGTTTTAAATGACCATCCGATTGTTAAGTGTGACGTCACGCGAAGCAGCTTTCCAGATCCTAGCGCTCTATTAAACTGTATGGGGAGACTCGTCAAATGGTAATAATAAACGTTTACAAAGCGATGTAATACTTTCGAGAATCACGATCGCAAAATCTATAAATATATATCCATGCCTAATATCCGATGGCCAGAAAGTCATACATTTTTTATAAATTGTTAAAATATTGGTGTCTGTGATGCAGCATGTCCAGAGACTGTCGTGCATATCAGTGTTTCTCAACCACGTTCCTGGAGGACCACCAACACTGCATGTTTTGGATGTCTCCTTTCTCTGACACACCTATTACAGGTTTTTCAGTCTCTGCTAATAAGCTGATGATCTGAATCAGGTGTGTTTGGTTAAGGAGACATGAAAAATGTGCAGAGCTGGTGGTCCTCCAGGAACATGGTTGAGAAACACTGGTGAATATCATGATTTTAATATTTACTTTAATGTGTGATATGACTAAAAAGTGGTCATAAACGAATATTTTCTCAATTTAAATGAGTAGCTGCTTCGACCCGGAAACATTACTCAATACGTCAGGACTGAACTAGCGGATTGGTCCATGGTGATTAAATAATCGCTAGGTGTGGCTTGGAGGGTCCGCCTTTTTAATTCTCGGAAATCGTCTCTGATTCATTTTTAGATTACATCATCATACACTAGTAAGCTGCGTTACATTAGACAAATTTTTAAAAGAAATATTAATGCTGAAATATGATATTTTGAGGTGGCACGGTGGCTCAGTGGTTACCACTGTCGCATCCCAGCAAGAAGGTCGCTGGTTTGAGTCCAGTTGGCATTTCTGTGTGGAGTTTGTATGTTCTCCCCGTGTTCGCATGTTTCCTCTGGGGTTCCGGTTTGCCCCCAGTCCAAAGACATGCGCTATAGGTGAATTGGGTTAACAAAATTGGCCATTGAGTATGAGTGTGCATGTTTCCCAGTACTGGGTTATGGCTGGAAGGGCGTCCGCCGTGTAAAACATATGGTAGAATAGTTGGCGGTTCCTTGCACTGTGGTGACCCCTGATAATTAAGGGACTAAGCCGAAGAAAAATGAATGAATGGTATTTTGTATTGACCTTATTCTTTCACTTATGAGCAGGCACAGCCGTTTTATTGGCTTAGAACATCCTGTTTCATTCACTTCCATTGATTTTTTTTAGCTGTAAAATCAGCTTGTTATGCTGCTTGATGTTGCAACCTGGTATTTTCTTATTATAAAATTGTTATTTTTATGTATAGACATAAACATTTGTTTGTAGAAAGCTTAACAGATCAATTAAATAAGCATTACATGATTGAAGTGCCGAATTGCGCAGCTAAATCCACTTTTCCCCAATCTGATGCTTCCTTAACAACTGTTTTCTCTCTGTCGCTGTCATTACTTGTGTTTACTTCATTATGTAGCACATATTTACATAAACGCCACACTCTGGTTGCTATATAGTTGTAAGTGTAAAGCAAAGTTCACAATGAGTATATCGGGGCCTTAATATAACGTCTAGTGCCCAGTACAAAACCCTCCAGAAGCTGTATTTCCTCTGCACAATCTGTCTCGATACATTCCTTGACAAACTCCCTTGTACAGACATAAAGGACTAGTCCGTAAAGGTGTTTCGTCATAGTGATAGACTACAGCTAGGTATGCAAGTGCTTTCTTTTAAGCATCACAACACACACGCGCACACACTGATTTTTGTGCACCTCTTCTCACAACCTCACAACAAACACAACGCCCTCTGCTGTATCAGAATGTTTGCTCAACCTGGGCAGTTTTGATTGTACTTATATGTATGTAAATACAAATGACTACTACTATTATTATCATTGGATTTTTTGGTTGTCGGTTCCATTTTCAGTCTTTGCACTTTCAGATAGGCTAGGTATTTCTTTTTCGAATATCTCTGTTGGTAATATACAGTGATAATGACAATAATAGTATTAGTAATAAGAGCGGTAACGATTGGCTTGATGAATGTCTATTTATTTGTATGTTCAATCGTGTAATTAATATCACAGTAAACGGAAAGGCACATTATTGTTATGCCTAGAACACTTCACCTCTGCCGTCATCTTCCCTTCATCTCTATCCTGACACTCTTTAGATACACGCTGCTTTATTTCTCCTTTTTTTTGGTTTTCTGAATGTACAACTGTGCCACCCGTCCTCCTTTCAGCTCGCACTCCTTCTCTCTCTCTCTCTCTCTCCCCGTGACTATTTCTCTGTCTGTGTTAGTGTACAGTGGAAACCTGTCAGTAAATAAAGGCCTGTTGTTTTTGCAGTGTGATATTAAGAATGGATAAAATTTGCATTAATAAGCTATATTATTACAATGGTTACCTGTGGGACAATTAACTATACATATAGACACAATGACATGAATTATATGGATTGATTGTTATTGATAACCGTCTGAAGAAGTAATATGTTCAAAAAAATTCATAATAAAAACACATGGACGACGTCAGAGGTGTGGTCACTGTTCATGTTAATGTCTTGAAAATGTATTTCAGAACAAGCAAATCAGACTATAGAATTAACATTGACATATATAAACATAATATGTGTAATATCATTTTAGCTGTGAATGGGATGTGATAAGTTTTAGAATGTAAGGTTTTGTAAGGATTGGAGTTTGCATGTTCTCCACATGCTTGCGTGGGTTTCCTCCGGTTTCCCCCACAGTCCAAAGACATGTGCTATAGGTGAATTGAATAAACTAAATTGGCCATAGTGTATGAGTGTGTCTGTGAACAGGGGCGGATTTAACCAATAAGCAAGGTAAGCGGCCGCTTAGGGCTCCAGGACATCTAGGGGCCCCCAATAAATAATACCTATAAACTATATATAACATAGTTTTCTATCATATTTTGTATAGTGAGAGTCTAACAAATACACGTTTTACATCATTCAATATTTTTGTCACGGTCACACAAGGAAGATGAAGATGGTTATATCTTTAAGGGTATTTATGGACAATGAAAAAGCAAGGTAACCACAAACACTGGAACTAAATGCAGGAAACTATTAATATATGGTGGAAAACATCAGAATTTGAGTCCTCGAAGAGTAAAATAAGTTTAATTTATAATTAGGTAAAATAGCTGCAGCCACAAAGTTTAGGAACAAACGCCACATAATATCATTATGCAATATCAACCAGGAAGTTACCTTCACTTTAGCAGTGTGACGTCAACATAAGTTAAAAAATCTATAGATCTGCTAATATTATATATAACGTTTGAGGCCCATAGCCAGCCTATTGAAAGGAATGGTTCTTTTTTTTCTCAAAAGCAGACCGTTTTTCCAGTTGTTTTTTCAATTTCTATTAAATTAGAGGTTAAAATACTTCATTTTAGTGACATTTTAAGCACTAATATTTGCTGGATTAGCTTGTCGGATGTTGATCATAACCAGACTTTTTGATGGAACAAAAATATTACCTACATTTTTGTCAAAGTGCTTACTGTATTATTTTACCACAACTTGTTTACTTAAAAATGTGTATTACAGTTTTATGAATATTGTAATGAGATTAGAATTTTAAATAAAACATTTTGAACAAAATGAAAAAATGCTTATTTAAAAATACAAATTTATTATCATCCATCATTAAAAAAACAAATTAGACAATCTGTTCAAACTTGTTTTAAATTAAAAACTACAGCCTATAGACAAATTACTGGTTTGTAAATATTCAGGATGCGTGCAAAGCGAGGTTGCAGAAAAAAAAATGGAATCGACAGCGAGGGAATGACATCCGATGCGATACAGAGTTTGTTGTTGCATTAAAGATAAGTTATATTGATTACATGTTATATACATTATATATTATTTACATAATGCTTTCAGCGTATTGTAACAGCTTGTCACCCAGTGATAAACACAGCTATTCGGCAAAATTAACGTTAAAGTGAGCGGCGTTCATCTGACAGGTCAATTTGCGATAGCACCCTCCCAATTGGTATTGGATAAGACGAAATGGCCAAGCATCCAGCCTAAACTATACAACTATCTCATTGAAACTCCAAGTGTTTATACAATAGAGAAGTTAAAGACCTACAAGTCTTTGGATGCCAACAGTTTTGTTCTGTGTGGTCATGTGCAAGAAATAATGTTCCATGATTATCAGATTTTAAACTTTGTAGTACTAAAAACTGAGGTTCTGCCAAGCCAAAGACGAGGAAAGAAGATGGAACTGTACAAGGCCTGGGTAATCATCAACAAGCAAAACAACTGCATTCTGACAACGAACTGCACCTGTACGGCAGGGTATGTGAACTTACATGTTTACATTTCATTCTGAGCATTCAGTATCTGCAGTTTAATTCACCATATTTAACTGTTTTTGCTAAAAATCATGTCTGCAATCAAAAACGAGTAATGTGTATGATTCAGCATAGTGTGAACTTACCTGATATAAAATGAGAACTGCAGAGCATTTTTAATTAGGTGCTCACTCCATTCAGCTCTTCTGATGGCTGTTAGCCAAAAACGTCTGTGGTTGGCATTTACAGCAGTGTGGTGTACGGTAAAATTTAAGTTTTCTATTTTTGCACTTGAGATTTTGGCATCCTGCCGCACAACATGACATGCTTGCTATTGCAACCGCTCTTTTTTTGCAACCAGTATGCACGGTTGAACCCGTATGATGTCATGTGTGACATAGGTTGGTAATTCCCCTATAGGCAAATAACAAACTGGCCAGCTCATTTTCTAAGTCAGAATTTGTGAATTTGAATAATTAAAAATTTAATTTGTCTTAGAGTCTTCTTCTATTGAATATTTTTTACAATTTATGACGACATGCTGTCAGTAATGGGACAAATGAGCAACCAAATTCTAGTCAGTGGAGGGTGGGTCTTTTGAACCACCCGAACCCCTCCTAACTACGGGCCTGCATAGTGCTTGTCTGGCATCCTTATACAGAAATCTGAACCATAATATATTTAAACTGTATCTAAGTCATTTATTTTCAAACTTTTGGGCATTGTATTTACACAATTTATAATAAAGTTTAAGTGACCTAGCTTGAACTGAGTATTTCTCCATTGTAGCCGTTTATTAATTCAATTAAACAAGCATATTATTAAAATAATACAAAAGATTAGCTAAAAAACAAGTAATGCACAAAAGTGATTCATTTAAAATACCGTACAACATCTTTTAAAAGCACATTTGGATGATAACAAAAGGATACCATCCTGTCAATCAAGACATGCGCTGTCACTTTAGGAATTTTACGTAACCTCAGCGTAAACCTGCCTACATCCGTCGTGACGCTTGGCGTAGCTCAAAGCGCCTGCCGTCGCTCTTTACGCAAATGGCATTTGTGAATAGCCGGAGCGTAGCGTGGATGTTCGTGTGGCTGGTTCGCTCCTGTTTCACTGGGCCACACGGGGAAGGTAAATAAAGACAGGACGGTCACCAGCGCAGCATTTTTACCCGTCAAACCCCGACAACCAGAGGACCGTCCACCGCTGCCGTGTGTTCGGGGCCTGCTTTCCTCGGTCGGGTTTGGTCTTTGTTTTAACCGCATTACTCACGGGATAAAAGGCGAATAAAAAGATAAAGAGGTGACGACGTCGCCTGTGCAGGTGAGAGGAGTTTATTTAGCATGTAAGCTAACTGTCTGCAGCACAGTTGAGCTGCCAGCTTCATCGTTAACCATTCAATACCACACAAACACGACTGCGAATAGTTGTGGATAACGTTGACTGCCGTTAGAGGAGACTCACACTCACTAATGTGTCTGTGCTGAAGCCAAACTGACAGCAGATCAGTGCAAAAGTGTCTAGTCTGACTGTATTGACTGTGTGTTATCAATGACCAGTTCAACCGGTGGCCATTCATAACCCAAACTCTCCTGCTAGTTTCACTGATTGATTTTTGTCCCACTATTAATTCTGGCCAGCAGGTTGTTTTGGGGATTATTGCATAAGGACAGTAAGTTGGTCGTTCACATGCAATCTTGGTTAATTGTTAATAGCTGTTTTCAGGAACAATGAAATCTGTGTAATCCTTCTAGTCTGGATAAGCTGATGGAGCATATGTTTATGCCAGTGGAAAGGTGGCTCAGTCCGTAGGATTTATCTCAAGCTGATGATTCATTGTCTGTTTTATTTCATGCCAGGTAAGGTGACATGGGACTCAAAGGCAGATATTCATACAAACAAACCACCTGCTGAGATTAAATTGTTTACAGTAATTGTTCTGAATTGCTATAGGTTTTCTGTTATTAGGCTACAACCGTTGGGTTACAGGTTATTAGTGGTTCTCTCATTTCTAGAGGACCAGGGCCCATAGATACACTCTGCATTTCTCTAGAACAGCCTGTAAAATTGTTTATAAAGTGTTTGTTATACTTAATCACATAATTAAAAACACTTTACAGCAAGATCTATTATATCTTGTGTGGTATTAGAATTCTGTGTAATCTGTTTGTCTCAAGGGTAAAACGGGATATATATTCACTAAACCTTCAAATGTAGAAACCAATTTAATTTCAGTCTGCACATCTGTTTTGCATGAAGAAGCAACCTCATGATCCATCACAAATTCTGTGAATATCTAGGTTTTCCATCGTCAGTGTTTTAGTTTAAAAAGTGTTAAAGTTTATATTTTCTAATGCTAAAGGTTCCTTCATGGGGGTAAAATGTTTTAGCAGTATTTATAAAAGGTAGAGATGCAGATTCTTTTGTGTGTGTGTGTGTGCGTGTGTGTGTGTGTGTGTGTGTGTGTGTGCTTTCATAGCTAGCTTGTCAAATTTGATCCCATAATCTTTACTTTGTACCCTATAGTGTAAAAAAAGAAAAGAAAATGGTTAATTTTTCAAATGTTGGGGTCATTTTATTTAAAAAGATTAAAAAAACATTAATTTTTCTACTGTTAAAATGGTCACAGGTCTTTTTTTTACCTCATGTCAACACAAAGTCATTGTTTTACATTGCGCACTGTAATGTGGTTGTCCTTCAGGTGAGAAAACTGTCATTCACTTAGTTAATTTGCCAGAGGAGAACATTGATTCTTGATGTGTTAAAATAATTATTTATTGATGTTAATAAGTTGGGATTTGGCCTTTAGACAGAAAACAGTGTGCTTAATCCTTGGTTATCATCTTTTCTAAACACCTTGTTTAACTCCAGGTGAATGAATGGTTCATACTGCAGCTTGAGCAACACATTATTTTACACTGATAGTGAAGTCAAATAGTGATGCAAATGCAAGTTGTAGTAAATATAAGAGACGGTTTCATTCTAAAAAAATTCAAGATAGAAAGACTTGCAGTTGCAGTCAGCAGTATATAATATCAGGATGGTAGAGCATTTATATAAACTGGTTGTGTGCTGTGTTTGTGTAATAAAATGAAGAAGATCACTGACCCAGTTTTAAGATTTAGGCTGCTCCTTCATATTCAGGATTATTTGTTAACCCTGGGTTAATTTAGAGCAGTGTGAAACATAAAAATAATCCACAATTCCATTATCCGATGATTTAGGATTGGTGAAAAGATTTTAAAAAGCCCCCAAACTACCGTTTTAAACTTTTAATGTTTCATTTATAAAAACTTTCACACCACTCAGTGATAATTTTTCATTTACTTGTAGATATCTTAAGGCGCTAGTTTGATCCAGCCTCAGGGTGTGTTGCCATGGCGATGCGGGAGTTAGTGGAGGCGGAATGTGGGGGAGCCAATCCCCTCATGAAACTGACTGGTCACATGACCCAAGAGGGTGGGGCTTGGAGACACAGATCAACGCCCACTGTAAGTTACAGAATCTTCATCTTTTTTTGCTATCGGGACTACATATTAAGGGCTGAAACCAAACTATGCACTTGTACAATTGGTGACATTGGTTATGTAAATGGATCATGGATGAAAAGGTGTTTTCAAGCATCAAAAGCTTAAGCTCATTCATTAGAATGAGAATCATTTTAGCCTGATTTATGCAAGACAGTAGTTTATATAACAAAAAAAAGCTTGTCAGGCATATTTAAGCATCACAGTGCAGCCTTTATACTTTGCCACTATACCTATTTGTTAGAAGTTTTTAATCAAATTAAAGAACATTTAGTATGATCACTCATTCTTTTAGATATTTTTTTTAAAGTAGAGGTCTAAATAAATTAGTTTTTTTAATTTTACAAAAATATATCATGTTTTGCTGATTGATGGAATATTATTTCACTTTTATTGTCATTTTATTTTTTCAAAAGTTACGTGAAACATTGAAGTAGACGCTTATAGAAAGTAGATCCTCCAAAATTTCTTTGAAACAACAAATTATGCTTTGCAAATCCCTTATAAATGACAGTTAAAGGCTTAGTATCAAATGAACAATAAATGTTTGCAATCATATCTAAAAAATAAAATTGCTGTGAAGTTTAAACATTGCTGAATAACAGGAGTGCCAAAATACAATTAGAAATAAATACAATTAAATAAAATTGGATAAAACAACATCAAGGCAAGGCGAGGGAAGTTTATTTAAATAGCACATTTCATACACAATGGTAATTTAAAGAGCTTTACATAAACAAGAATAAAATAAACAAGAAAATAAAAATGATTAGAAAGATTAAAAATGATTAAAACATATAAAAACAGATAAAAGATCATATAATAAACAATATAATAATTTAACAATATAATATGATACAACATTTCAAAGTCATTTAGCGATGTTTAAACTGTACAGTCATTTTATTTTAGTTAAGATTGCAAAGATTTATTTTTCATTTGATACAGTTTCATTTGTTTAACATCAAATGAGTAGAAATGAATAAAGTATTTTCTTTTTTTCCTGTTTGAAATATAACCGAGCCTTTATTTGTCATTTATAAAGGATTTATAAAGCATTAATAGTCCTCACTTTAGATTCAGTCACAAAAGTGGATGAAGTTGAGTTAATAAAGCATTTATTAACATTCAAATTAACAATTAGTTTATGCCTGACTAATAAGAATTATAAATGTTCATCTGAATAGTTTGGTAAACATTTACTTATGTATTTTGAATGATCTTAAAAGAACACCAACTATTCTTAAATAACATGTTTGTAAATATTGCAATAATTAAGCAATAAAAAAAACAATCATTAACAAAGTATGAAAATACAATCATTAAGCACATTATAAGTGTGCTTAAGTCAAGATTACAGCATTTGTAGCTGAATTTATAAACTGCTTACTAACGTCTGTTAATGTGGAGTCAATGCTTAACAGATAATGAATTAACCATTTGCTAATGCTAAATAAATGATTTATAGTGTGTAGTTATTATTATAAAGTGTTACTGGAAATAATTTAAGGGAAATGTTTAAAAAGGGGTCCTCTGGAGGAATTTTAGAATATATATATATATATATATATATATATATATATATATATATATATATATATATATATATATATATATATATATATATATATATATATATATATATATATATATATATATATATATATATATATATATATATATATATATCACCAATTAAACTAAAAGATTGTATATGACTCTTTTCAGTGTTGTTATTTGTGTATTTTTTTGCACAATGAATGTTTAATAAAAACTGATATGATTGTATGTTATATATGTTGTATATTTAGTATAGGTTTTGTCATGAATATAGCCAATGTTGCTGATATGGCATTAAAACATAAATAAAGCATTTCTTTGACACAAATATATATTGAAATGCATGGAATTCATAAAAAAAGAGACTTACTTTCTGAGAATTTCTCAAAATCTCAGATCCAGTTTACAAAAGTTTGGACTCACAATTTTTTTCTTATTTTACATTAGACTTTTGTTCACATTCAACAACATTCTCTAAAATGCAAGGTGTGTAGGCCTGTGCTGTTTGAATAAAACTTAGAAATATTATTAGTAGTAGTTGTGATTATTATTTATTAAAAAGTTTATATAAGGATTAATCAACCAATCAGAAAATATGTATTATAAAAATATGTATTCAAAATAGTTATTTGATTAATCTAATCATTTTCCATGGATTAATTGTTTAAAAAGTAATTGTTAATTGCAATCTTGAAAATATTATTGATTATAATTTTCCTCTTTCCCCATAGATTCCTCCTACTCCCATTGAAATAGCCACTGAAGAAGAGGTTTGTATAATGTGTTTTAAATTACCTGATCCGTTTGTATAAGCTCATATAGTCTGGGATCATGTTCTTACAACCTGCCCTGTTGTTTATTTTTTTTAAATGCAGCTGGTCAGTGAGTTCCTGCAGGGTCCACAACGGCCTCCTCACAGTTTTGATATGGGTCAACTGCTGGAGGAGATGCAACAGATTGATCAGCAGAACTACAGACAGGCTCCACAGAGAGGTAGCAGCACAAACATACATCCACATCAAGTTCAACACTTGTCCATGTCGCTATAACTGTATGTTTTCACTTTTCAGCTCCCGATGTGGCAGCTCTGGCTCTGTCTGGCGACTGGGCATCAGAGTTCCTGTCTACTGCTGATGCTGCCTCTTCTTCTGGACAGGCAGCTCTTGATCCAGCTGATGCCGACTGGACTAGAGAATTTATCAATGAAGTGGCAGGTCAATATATACTTCAAATGTCATGAAACCTCCCCCTGTTTTAAGATTATTTTTATTACACCTATGATTTGAAAATCAAAATTGCGGTATGGGAAGGTTTGGTTTACAGTGGCTTGGCTTGCTTTCAGCTTGGTCTGCGTTCCCTTGGCAATTTTGGTAGCGCTTAAAGTGTGTGGGATTATCTAGTTGCCTCGCCTCTACTGCTGTGACCTCATTATTTTCTTTCTGACAGCAGAGTACTGTCTGGACCTCTTTTTCTGACCTCGAGGACTTGACTGTATGTACAGTTGAGGTCATAATTATTAGCCCTCCTGTTAGTTTGTAATACATTGTAAGACATTTTTAAACATAATAATTCATAAAAACTCATTTTTAATAACTGATTTTATTGTCTTTGCTATGATGACAGTAAATAATATTTTATTAAATGTTTTTCAAGACACTAGTATTCAGATTAAAGTGCTATTTAAAGGCTTAACTACCTTAACTTGGCAAGTAATGATGGTTTGTTTTGAAGACAATTGAAAAAAATATTGCTCAAGGGGGCTAATAATTTTAACCTTAAAATTGTTAAAAAAAAAATTAAACTGCTTCTATTCTAGCCAAAATAAAAAAAAAAATACGATTTTTTTTCAGAAGAAAAAAATTTAGAAAATACTGTGAAAAATTCCTTGCTCTCGCTTAATTTGGGAAATATAAAAAAAAGACAAATTTCAAGGAGGGCGAATAATTTTGACATCAACTGTATATATTTATTGTTAAATAAACTGTCAACTGTAATAGATTTTTTTTATTCTGTGTACACTGCGACATGTAAATCAGTGGGCGTGGCTAACTCAAGTGCAGTGTATGTGACCAAGATGCTGCTTTTGAAAACTGGACTGGAGCGCTTGTAGTAAGATCATGTCAGCATTTTAAGCTGAACTTTTATCTGTGTTTAGATTAACTGTTTTGCATTACCGACTTGAAACTGAGAATGTAAGTACAGAATAACTGTGTATAACATCCCTCAGTAAGATAAATAGTCACTTGTGTTGTGCTACTGCCTCTGCCAACTAACATTCTCCCCTATGTCCTAATGCCCACTCGGTTACTTATTCACCTGATTAAATCTAAGAAAATAAAAACAATACTCTAAAGTAGCATTAAGTTATGTCATAAAATGCTTGGTTTTTTGATATATTGGACAGAAAATATGGAAAAAAGTTTGATTGGTTGACTGGGACACAAGCATACAGAGCTTAATTCAATATCTGCTTTGTCAATTCTTTTTCTTTATAGTTTCCTGAGCAGCCTAGTCCCTGCCTCATGAAAACTTTACTCAGGGTCTTCTGTGTTCATTCATTCATTCATTTTCTTTTCGGCTTAGTCCCTTTATTAATCTGGGGTCGCCACAGCAGAATGATCCACTGTCTTCTGTGTTACACTAATACAAATCAAAGAACAAAATGGTAGTTCTATCGAGTATCTATTGGATTCATAAAATCACAGGTCTGATTTTATTTTATTATGAAAAAACTAACAATTATGGGAAATACAAATCTCAAAATTGACTAAATGATCATCGTTTTGTTATGGTGGTATAAAACGGTTTAGACTTGCGAACCAACAATACAACATTGGTTGCTGCTGTCAATATAAATATAGCAGATTGGAGATTTCTCATGAATAAATGTGGACAAATGCTCAAAATCAAATGACATTTATGTTTACTCTCCATTTGTAGCAGCCACTATGAATGAACGCATATACATCATATTTTAGTTTCAATTTTGTTTTTCAAACTAGGAGAATGAATTTGCTCAGAAAAATACGAAAACATTTTCATCTCTAAACATCTCAGAAATGTGTTTTAGGATTTCATGACCATTTAATATGTGCTGTTTCAGCCCATAAATGTTTTTTAAAGGTGTTATTAGATTTCATAATGCCATTAGATTCCATTGGATATCAGGTTGGGTTGAACTGACTAAACCCTTGCTCTTCTTTGCCCAGCCCGTCTTTCATTCTCAAAAGCTTTACTCTTTTTCCGTTACTCAATTCTCTTCCTCCTGTGTCATAGACCCAGGCCGCTGGGCAGAGGAGTACCTGGAGCAGTCAGAGGAAAAGCTATGGCTGGGAGATTTGGGAGAAAGAGAACAGGACAAAAAATGGTATTTATGCATCTAAGAGGGGATAATTTTAACGTCCGTGGAGTCTTAAAGTGTCCTAAATTTTCAAAAGCTAAATTTTAGGCCTTAAAAGTCTTAAATTCACTGAAATATTGTGTTGTTGGTCTTAAATCATTTTAAACAGGTCTTAATTTACCTATGGCCAGGTAAAGCCACCCTATCAGGAAGACAACCGATACTTTTATATTTAGGGGGATTTTTATTGCAAAGAAATGCAATTCAAAACAGCTGTAATACACGTTTACAGGAAATTATCCAAGTTAAACTATTCCCTAATCAGGGAAAGAAAACTGACGCAACACATCCCTTTACATAATCTTCCTTTAATACAAGAACTGTTTACAGATGTAACTGCACCATTAGAAAAAAATCCTTGTTGTTTAGCCCTGTATAAGTCTAAAATTACATTCATAATGGTTTTAGAAGAGTTTTAAAAAGTCTTAAATATCACTTAAAGAGACCTGCAGAAACCCTGGCTTGCTAAATAAAAGATATTGGACTGACTCCAAACTTTTAAACGGTAGCTTACATGCATTATACAATAACACTTTATAATATTACTATTTTGATAATATTGGAAAATGTGTTTGCTGACAGTTATTACAGCATTTGTTTATTTCAAAATTTTAAATGTTTACATTTTTTCATGTTGCATTGAATAATGTTAGCAAATAGTAGATCAAGAGGACTAGCTATTAACAGTGTTTTGACATCCTAAATTAATAAAGTTATACAGATCTTAATTTTGACATAGTTTGGAAAGTTTACCTTACAGAAGTCTTGTCGTCAATCCCAGTTGTAAGAGCAACGAATAATAACTGGATTTTTAGTTGATCATTTGGAAAAATGGCAGAAGATAGATTTTTCTGATGAATCGTCTGTTGAACTGCATCTCTATCATGACAAATACTGCAGAAGACATATTGGAACCCGCATGGACCCAAGATTCTCACAGAAATCAGTCAAATTTGATGAAGGAAAAATCATGGTTTGGGGTTACATTCAGTATGGGGCAGTGCAAGAGATCTGCAGAGTGGATGGCAACATCAACAGCCTGAGGTATCAAGACATTTGTGCTGCCCATTACAGTACAAACCACAGGAGAGGGCAAATTCCTCAGCAGGACAGCGCTCCTTCGCATACTTCAGCCTCCCTTCAAAGTTCCTGAAAGCAAAAAAGGTCAAGGTGCTCCAAGATTGGCCAGCCCAGTCACCAGACATGAACATTATTGAGCATTTCCGGGGTAAGATGGAGGAGGCATTGAAGATGAATCCAAAGAATCTTGATGAACTCTGGGAGTCCTGCAAGAACGCTTTCTTTGCCTTTCCAGATGACTTAATTAATAAGTCATTTGAGTCAATGCAGAGATGTATGGATGCAGTCGTCCAAGCTCATGGGAGTCGTACACAGTATTAATTATTCTTCCACTGCACCAGGACTTTATATTCTATACTGTACATTATTTCTGTTAAGTGACAAGACTTTTGTCGAAGCAAAGTCAGACCTTATTGTCCTAATTAAAAATTAAGAATCAAGACTTGATCATATTTTATTTTGGATAATAAGCGTAATCTAGAGACCTTTTCCTTTCATAAAAGCCACTTCTGATGCCAAATGATCAACTAGAAGTCAAGTTATTATTTGCTGTTCCTAAAACTTGGATAGACCACAAGACCTTTGTCAGGGAGTGTAGTTATGTTGAAGATATTCTGAAAATTTACAGCCATTATGTCCTTGCTTTGAAATATTTAAAAGAATGAAAGAATTAAGAATGCCTTTTTTCATCCTATCAGGGCTCAAGAATACCAGTCAGGTGAAGAACTACGACAAACAGCAAATGAACTGGTTGCCAAAGTGGACGATCCTAAACTACAGAACACAGAGGTGAGAGTCAGCTCAGTGTAAGAGCCTTCTGCTGCCTGTGTTGCTCTTTGAGCTGATCATGAAGCACTTTAGTCAACAAGCAAAGATACATCAAGCAGACAATCTGAACCACCTCAAGCATGAATGGGTCTGTTTCTGAATATATACTTGTTTAGAAATTGATCAGCCCATTCTTTATTTTGTACCGTGTTGCTGTTACTTGGCAACAACAAAAACCCTACGGCTGGGATAATGAGCTACAGAATTTTTGGCAGAGGAATTATTTGTTTTGATAATTATAAATTACTTACTGCTTGCTGAACATTCAGGTTTTTTACTATAGAGCCGTCACACATTTTATAATTGAAGAAAGTCGTTTGAAGAGAAAGGTCACCCCAAAATGACAATTCATTAATTATTTACTCACCCTCATGTTGTGCAAATACTCCATGCCCATTTTTGAACCACATTCAGTAATGGTAATAAATAGGAGCCAGCATTAAGGCTTGTTTTTAAAACATAAAAATATCATAATTTCTAATGTTGTAAATTATTATTTATAGTTGGCTCCACATTTTTTTCCCTTTTCTTTTTTTATGTATCTATCTGCAAGGTTTTTACGGTTGCTGAAAATGCTTGAAAATACTTATCTTTTAGTCTAGTGTTTTCAAGCTTTGAAAAGAGCTTAGATATTGGATAAAGTGCTTGAAACCGCTTGAAAAGGTTATTGCGTTTCTTTTGTAATTTATCTTACTAAGAAGGTAATAAAAAACTATTTAAATAAATCTCTTTGCTTTTGCATAAAATGAAAGCTCGTGCCTGTAGCATCTGTCTTTTTAAAATTTAAAGTTGAAACATTAAATATTTAAGAGGCAAGTAAATGATATGTAAGAGTGCGAATAACAGTAATTCAGTGTTGGGTTTGGAGCAAACATGTCTTCTTTTTTTAATACTACAATATTGTACTACAGAATAAAATAACGATTACAACTTATTACGATGTGATGAAGTATATATATATAATTATGTAATTTGCCCGCTTTTAAAGTGCTGGGAAAGTTTAAAAACACATCTTGAAAGTGCTTAAAAAGTGCTCAAATTTGACTCTGGACTTTATCTATCCTTTTTTTCGTATCTGTTTGCTTATTCCTGTCCTATACATCTAGAAATGCTGTGACACACACATGCACACACATGTTGGTGATTTATGTTGACTCTTCGTAATGTTTATTTATTTCTTTGTTTGTTTTATGCCATGTAGTTTACGCCTTCTATGGCCATTTTCATGGTGAGAAAATGTATACTGGAGACATAGATTAGATCCAGGTTTTACAATTGATTTTTGCTAAAAACCCTAAACTGCACTTGGATTAACACTGTTAAACATCTCTTCAAAGAATGCACTGCATAAAATTAATTCCTCACAGAATTAAACCCAACACAGTCCAATAGAATGTGTTTCATAGTTAAAGTCCCTTCATAATGTAATTTATACCGCTACACCCAACCCTTCATAGGAAAGCTGTGGTAAATTTCAAATGTCAAAATACCCCCATTAATTATGATTCTTAAGCGTTTTGAGTTACGAGAACTGAAGGCATGTCCTCATAAACCACCTTAGTGTTATACTATATATGTAATACATTATACAAATCATTATCATTGTCATTATATCAATTTCTATCCTTTGGCACACAAATTAACAAAATATTTGTTGAGTAATGTTAGTTAGTTTAGTTTGTATCATTGGTTATGTAAGTGCTTTATGTAAATATTGTCAAATCCAATTTAAAAACGCACTCAAGTAATAAATTATTTAGCTAAAATAAACAGACATTTAATGGATGTTTAACAAAATTTGTGCCTTCATGAGTTTATGATAAATCAAGATTTATAAAGCAGAACGTAACTCGAGTTGAAATCCTTAAAAAAAAAATCCTTGCAGTTTTTTCATGGAGTAAAATGTCTCAGACTGGCGCTCCGAGTCCACCACACATATTTCCCGCCGAGAAGAAAGTACATGTATTGTATTTTCTGTCACATGATTTCCATTCATCTTGATTTTTCACAACTTGTGTGTTTTCCTGGGTGAGTCAGAGTGAACTGTAAAGTTAAAGCAGACCAGAGGTCAAGGTTAGGGTATTTGTTAACCGGTGATTCAATTTTGTTTTGTTTTTCACTATAAACCTAATATGTATCCCCAGAACATATTGAAACAGCATGAGGGTGAAGAATTAATCACAGAATTTTCCTTTTGGGGGAACTAATCCTTTAAATCAGAGAGTTGCAGTGACTTAGGATCTCTTATTGCTAGGGATGCAACAATTATAGATTTTGGTTGTATGATTATTATAGTCTGAGGAAAAATCACGATTATTATGCATTCATTCATTTCAAAACACAACTAGTTTAGTAAATCACATGAAAACTCATATTTTACTCCTCGATTAAAGTGTTATTTATTGCTGCTCAGTAACTAAACAATACAGCATATAATAATTAAAAAATCAAACAATAGTCCATTTTTCTTTGGACTTAAATGCCAAAAACCTTTTTTCACTTATTTTTAAACGTTAGTACTAATTTTACACTGAAAATAAATGACAGAAAAATGAATAAATACAAATAATAATAAATATATGAAACTGAATGGTCAGTTCTTGTCAGGTGACTCACTATGTGCTCGCGCATTTTTTCAACTAGGTGGTGTGCCTGGAAAGCGTGAGCACGTCACTCCCAATATGTGTGCAGGAAAAGAAAGAACAAACTTGCACGCGCCAAAGACATGACATGTGAACGGCCTTTAGTTAATAGCCTTAGCCATAGTTAATGTAGGCTTGGAACTTTAAACTAGCAAACAGTTGACGTAACTTTGTTTAGTTGCAGCAGTTTTGTTCCGTGCAGAAACGCAGTGTTGAGAAGCCTTTACGATTAATTAACCGTGACTAATTAAAGCACGATTAATAGTGAAATCGGTTAATCGTTGCATCCCTACTTATTGCTTTATTAAATGTCTGGACTTTATTAACATAACATTATGCAGTATGTTTCGCTGGACGTTTGACTGAAGTGGATCCATGTAGGAAATAGGAATGAATTTGCCGTGCTTTCACCAATGCCACATCACACAAATGATCCATCACAAGAGTTCACTTAAGCTAAGCTAAAACTGTGTGTTGTCTCAAGAGAATCCTTTTAGTTTGCACTTTGGGATATATATAAAACAGTTAGGTAACACATTAACCTATATTAGATGAGTTTCTTTATCCTCTTGTGGTGGATTCTAAAGTGATGTGAAATTGTACACATTTCGGTTGCCATTTCTTTACTTCTTTCACATTTTTCTCTCTTTTTCATTTAACTCTGCTCATGCTTTGTCATGTGTTCTGCCTTTGGCCGTTATTCCTTCATCCTTGTGGTTTACTTGTGTCTGACCTTAACCGTCTAGAAGAAACCACTGGTGTGTGTGTATGTTTAATGCATCGCCAATGTGTTTGCTGTTAGCAGTAGATGTGTAATAGCTGTTGTTGTTGTTGTCGTTATTGTGTAGTTCCTGCGGTTCATTAGGCAGATTGGCGAGGGCAGTGTGACTGTGGAGGACAGAGCAGGAAAAGAGCACACTGATAAAGCACAGACCAAAGAGGCAGAGCACTGGGCCTCCAGCCTCAACCAGGTACGAGCCCTTCCTAGATCCTCTCATAGAGGACACACTGTGAAGGGTCACACTGCAGACCCCTGGCAGCCATTTTGGCTCTTCTCAAGCTACTTGGGCAACATTAGGCATGACTATATTGCACACTAAAATCCTTGCCAATGTGCAGTGCTGGGTTTTAAATCATTCCCTGTGGGAAGTACAGTTTTTGATGGTTTCATTTGGTTTAGAGAGTGGAGAGTGCATACAGTGGGGTCTGAGACCACATTTGGAATTTTTAGGATTCAAATTTTTAGGATTAATAATGTTTTTTTTAATTATATGAATTATTTTAAGGATTTATTTTTAATTTAAAAAATTACACTCACCGGCCACTTTATTAGGAACACCTGTCCAACTGCCTGTTAACAAAAAATTTCTAATCAGCCAATCACATGGCAGCAAATCAATTCATTTAGGCATGTAGACATGGTCAAGAGGATCTGCTGCAGTTTAAACTGAGCATCAGAATGGGGAAGAAAGGTGATTTAAGTGACTTTGAATGTGGCATGGTTTTTAGTGCCAGATGGGCTGATCTGAGTATTTCAGAAACTGCTGATCTACTGGGATTTTCACGCACATCTCTAGGGTTTAAAGAGAATGGCCCGGAAAACAAAAAATATCCAGTGAGCACCAGTTCTTTGGGTGCAAATGCCTGGTTGATGTCAGAAGAGAATGGCCTGACTGGTTCGAGTTGTTAGAAAGGCAACAAACAGTAACTCAAATAAGCACTCGTTACAACTGAGGTATGCAGAAGAGCATCTCTGAATGCACAACCTTGAGGCGGATGGGCAGCGACAGCAGAAGACCACATTGGGTGCTACTCCTGTCAGCTAAGAACAGGAAACTGAGGCTACAATTCACACAGGCTCACCAAAATTGCCTGATCTGATGAGTCTCGATTTGTGCTGCGACATTCGGATAGAATTTGGCATCAACAGCATAAAAGCATGGATCCATGCTACCTTGTATCAACAGTTCAGGCTGGTGGTGTTGATGTAATGATATGGGGGTTATATTCTTGGCACATTTTGGGCCCATTAGTACCAATTGAGCATCGTGTCAACGCCAGCAGGATAACGTGTCATGTCATAAAGCGTGAATCATCTCAGACTGGTTTCTTGAACATGACAATGAGTTCACTGCACTCAAATGGCCTCCACAGTCACCAGATTTCAATCCAATAGAGCACCTTTGGGATGTGGTGGAACGGGAGATTCTCATCATGCATGTGCAGCCAACAAATCTGCAGCAACTACGTGATGCTATCATGTCAATATGGACCAAAATCTCTAAGGAATTTTCCAGTACCTTATTGAATCTATGCCACAAAGGATTAAGGCAGTTGTGAAGGTAAAAAGGGGTCCAACCCGGTACTAGTAAGGTGTACCTGATAAAGTGGCCGCTGAGTGTATGTCATAATGACAATAAAGATATTTGCAATGTTTCAAAAGCTTTATATTTCTTACAAATTCAGTTTTCCACCACATCACCTCTAAAAAATGTTTTTAAAGGGATATTTCACCCAAAAATACTTTTTGTTCTGTTTTGTTTTGCACAAAATTATTTTGAAGGATGTTGGAAAAACATCCAGAGTCGGAAACAAAAATACTACGGAAGTCAATGGTTTTCAATATTCTTCAATATATCTTCTTTAGTTTTTGAGTCGAGAAAAAAAAGATTTAAACTGGTTTTTAACAAATCAAAGTTGAGGAAATGATGGCAGAATTGTTATTTTTGAGTGAACTATCCCTTTAAGTGTCAAATCTCCATAATAGATATTTGAAAGTTTACGTGACACTGGAGTATTAATACAGAAAAATCTGTTTTGCCATCACAGAACACAATGACAATTTAACATATTTACATAGGAAAGAGTTGTTAAAAATTATAATACATTTTATCAATAAAACAATATTATTATTATTATTATTATTATTATTATTATTATTATTTTCAAATGCAGCCTTGGTGATCATATCTTTTTTCAAAACAAAACTTTAAAAAAAAATCCCCAGTAGTGTAAGCCTTTTTACTATTATTGTTATGCTTATTTTTTATATATATAAACATAATCTCAATAAAAGAAAAACTAACACCATTTTAAAATCTGACCCCACTGTGATTCAAGCCAAGTCCTACACTTTGCTTGTAAGCCTGCCTTATTTGTAAATCTTATTTTTTTTAATCCCAAAGTCACTCTAGTGTAACTCTGATATTTCCTTCTTCCTTTTGTCGTGAATGATCTTCTCATGGCATCTTGACCCCTACATCTAAACCTCTTAACCTCCATCCATGCCTAAATCCCCCTGCTCTCTTTTGACAATCCCACACCAAATGCACACTGTACATAAATGCCCCCCCTCCCCGCATTCTTTGTCCCGCACTGGCCGTCCAGTTCCTGGAATCAGGGGAAGGGACTGTGCAAGTGGAAACGCAAGAGGGCAAAAAGAAGAATGACAAAATGAAAGCTAAGCAGGCAGAGCAATGGGCAACTCTCGTCAGGCAGGTAGGACAACAGTGACCCATTAGTCCCGAAGTTTCCATTTCGTCTGTCCTATTAGGCTTGTCATTTCTGTTTTATTAACTAGCTCCCGCTGACCAAACTCTTTTGCCTCAAAGAAAGCTTTAATTTAACAGCGCTTTTAACATAATTATCGCTGCAAGACTCCAGGCCCGTAGAGCTCATAGTGCCCTGCTCACACTGCTTTACATTTGTGCCCAGCTTTGACTTTCTGCAATGGAGAAAAGGTACACTAAGCAATGCTTTGCTATTGAAATGTAGAGAGGAAAGGCGAGACGGATGAATGAGGGTGAGATTTTGCTTTTCTTCCTCTGCTTGGTCTCCCGAGCCCTTTTTCCATTACATCTTATTCGCTCTCATTCATCACAGTGTGTTGTCTTGTTTTTTTCCCCCCTCTCCTTTCAGCTGAGGAGTGTTTAAGCATTTTCAGGCTCTGTGGTTTGTTATGGAGGCTGTTTAATGGTCTGGCATGTCGCTGTGCTTGGTAGGTTTCGGCAGAATCGGCGGAGTCTTGGGTCGATGAATTTGCCACCTACGGGCCAGACTTTCAGCAGGCCAAAGCAGCGGTCGAGGTGAGCACTCTTCAAAATACTTGAGGACTTTTATTTGATTCCTGTTGTTACAAGATATTCTGAAGGATGTGGGAAACAAGCAGTTATTGAAAAATTTGGAATAAAAATGACTGTGGAAATCAATGGCTGGTTTGTTTTACACCTTCAGAAAATCTTCCAGAGAGAGAACAAGTGGAGGGTTGATGGCATTATTTTCATTTTTGAGCGAACTGTGGCTTCAAGTGTTATTTTGAGGTATTTGGGCCTTTTTTGTGTAATAATTGCACATTTCTGGAGACTGAATTGTTACTTCTTACAGTTTTATATAAACTAAACAAAATACTAGTTGCAAATGAGCAGTTCCAGTGTTATGAATGTGAGATCTGCTGTGAAATCTTGTAGGGAAGAACAATACATAGTTTGAGGATTGTTATCGCAATGTGTCTATCGACAATAGTCACATTGCAGGATTAAATGGTTTATTAGAGTTAAAGATATTATTAAACTTTTTTTTTTTATTATTTATGTAATGATGACCATGTTATTTTACATTTGATTGTTCAATTTCTGCACTTGATTACTGTTAGAAACCCTAGAAAACCATGTTAGTTTATTTTAAAATGTTTATTTATTTCTGCCTGTAATTTATTATAAGATATGCAGATGCACTGCATAGGAAAAGACTTGATCATCTGAGTCAATAAAAATGAATGAAATCTTTTCAAATTGAGCTATTCAAATCATCTGGTCAAATTGTATCACATCATAATATATACACTCAAAAAAAACTTTTTGCGACCTGCTTATTTAAAATGAGCTGAATCAACACAATTCTTGAGGTTTTTTTAAGACAGCTTAATTGTTTTATGTTCAATGTACTTACATTTGTAAAATTGATTAAGTAAACTTACGGTAGTCAATTTGTGTTGGGACAACATGAAGCAGTTGTGTGGAATCCAGCCGTTTTTACAGAGCGTCAGATTTTTTCCAATATCATTCAGCCCTAACATTTTGAAACAGTTCAATGGGAATGCATATGTGAACATATTGAAACTGCTGTTTCCTCAGAGTTAAGGGAATCAGAAAAAGATTGATCTGTAAATGTGCTTTTATTTTAATTGAAGGAAATAAGCGTGCGTCAAATAATGCTAATCAAAAGGATAAGAGTTGTTTTATATAATTTTATTTAACATTTTTGTATTTATGAGGGGAAAATGATTTTGGTAAATCAAATCAAATTGTTTGAAAACGGAGACATTTTGGTTTATAAAAAATAGAATTAGAAAAAAAAATTAGAAAAGGGTTTTGCTATTTTGCTGAAAACTAATAATTATATTATGGTAATAATCAAATATTTTTTTCTACTAAAACTCAATTAAATGTATGTGTAACATGCAAGAGCCAGAGATTAAGTGTGTTTGAGTAAAACAATTGTAGTTCTGTAGTCCGATATAGTTCTTTTCTGTATGCAGATGATTTAAAAAAATAATTAAAAAAATAAATAAAATAAAAAATTCCATAAAATAACCAAAAAAAATTGTGTTTTTAGGCAACACAATATCAATGTTTTAGCTACAAAACAGTTAGGAAATCAATATTTGGTGGAATAACTATAGTTCCAATCACCACAAGTCACACCACAATTTACTCAATGAAAAATAATGCTGAAATTAGTTTGTTCCTTATGGCTTGAAACAGAAATTTCTACTGCTGCTGTGCCAGAAGCATCACTGAATGTGTGCTCTGATTCCCTCATCTATTGAATGAACAGCGCAGTATCATTGATGAGGCTTGTTCCGGTATGATACTAGAATTGTAAATACTCACCGATACTGCAAAAAACGGGCATCGGTATCGCGAATATTTGAAACCATAAACCAATCCGATACTATCTTTTTAAATGAGAAATATGCCCTGAGCTCAGGTGTATGGAAAGGATAATGTGTATCGGAACAGCCCTAGAAAAAAAACGAATCACAAATGTCGACAAAAAACAACTAACCAACACTAATTTCTATTATAATCTGTTCTGTCATTAAACGAGCAGATCGGCGTGTGTGCATTCAGTCACATTACTGGCACAGCAAACCTGTCAAGTTTCTGTTTGTGTCAAGCCATTTTTATATGAACACTGCAAATAAAAACTTATTCTTAGCAACTGTCAGTTTCTTAAAACATATTACTCTAAATCATTTACATTAGATTAGCATTATTTTTGTCTTGTCTTTAACTCATTGGTGTGTGTGTGTATGTGTGTGTTTGTTCAGAGCGATGTGGATTTCTGGGAGAAGCTCCAGCAGGAGTGGGAGGAAATGGCCAAGAGGGATGCTGAAGCTCACCCCTGGCTCTCAGACTTCGACCAGATGCTCAGCAGCTCTTATGACAAGGTATCTGGACAGTGTACATCTGTGCCCGCTTACAGCACGGAGAACTGGAAAATCTGAGCTCTTTCCAGCCAGTAGTCTGTGCTTTGTTATTGTGCATGCATGTTAGTTTTGGTCTTTAATTCTGCTTCAATTTTGAACTACTTTTCATTGGCAGAGCAAAAATAATCCAAAATAAAAGGATTACATTTTTATAGTGGATAAAAGTCTTCTCTTTTTTTGCACAAAAAGAGACTATTTTACTTGTTTTTCTTTATTATTCAGATTCCAAATATTCAATTCAAGTTTATTCACAATAATCATTGTTTTAAAGCAGCTTTACAAAAAGTCCACATTATTGTATTACAATTAAAATCAGAAAAGTTAGGGTTATTAGTTACCTTGACTTTATTAGTTACTAACAACTTTAACTAATTAACTAGTAAGTAATAGCTTTATATGCTTACCATATTTGCATTTATTAATTAAAACATTTTAAATACTAGTAATAACAAATATATTCATTTAAAATCATTATTATTAATTTATTTTATTAAAGTCTGTGATGTTGTGCAATATTATAACACATTTTAATTTACAAATAACATTTAAGAAGTCTTTTTTGTCAATACACACACAGACACTAGACCAGGCATGGGCAAACTTGATCCTGGAGGGCCGGTGTCCCTGCAGAGTTTTGCTCCAACACTAATCAAACACACCTGAACACCCTAATTAGTGTCTTTAAGATCACTAGAAAGCTACAAGCAGGTGTGTTTGATTAGGGTTGGAGCAAAACTATGCAGGGACACCGGCCCTCCAGGATCGAGTTTGCCCATCCCTGCACTAGACCAATAACCTATTATTTGATTAGGTGTACAGTGCATGCAAAAAAATAAATATCTATACAGTCAATTCTTTTTTTATAACTAAAATCGATCATTCTGTGCCTAATTTATCATGGAACTAAAACTTAATAAAATAAAAATAAATATATAACAGTGAGAATTAATTTATAAATATTTGCTTTTAAAAATGCAAACGCCTGCTTTCTTTATTTCTAGGGATATCAGTTTGAGGATGACAACCCCTACCTGTCCCATGAGGATCCGTTTGCAGAAGGGGTGAAGCGGATGGAGGCGGGGGACATTCCTGGAGCTGTGCGCCTCTTCGAGAGCGCCGTTCAGAGACAGCCCGACAACCAGCTGGTCAGAGACTCATACCTATAATGTTGACATCCAAATCTCATGGCACGTTTTATCTCTGGGATTCTGACGGTGCTCTGCTTTCTTGTATGTCTTTCTGAAACGCTGACTCTGCCTGTCTGATGATACTGCAGGCCTGGCAATATCTGGGCACCTGCCAGGCGGAGAACGAGCAGGAGTTTGCTGCCATCAGCGCCCTCCGCAGGTAGGAAATATATCTGCAGTTTTACAGTACACGGCAGTTAAAATTACACTAAATATTTTCGAGTGCATCTGCTTTGATTGGCAAATGTCAGTTCATAGATTGCAGTCTGTCTCCTCTGTTATATGTCAAAAAAATCACAACTTTTGAAATACCTTTTTTTAGAAACATTAAAAAATGCACATCAAACCCATCTACTTTGAATACATTTGGTGTTTCTGAACATTCCTTTTTTATTTTACTTGGGTACATCAACAATTTGTTACTTATGGTTTAATATGTGCCCAACAAAACAACCCCCAACATATTATTATTAGTAGTAGTATGTTTTGGAATGGCTGAAACACTTTTCAGGTACTTTTTCACTCTCAAAGAATTAGAAATACCTTAAATGATAAGATTTTTTTATTTGATAAAATAAAAATCTGGTCCCATTTATTCATTAATAATAATTCCTTACATTTATATAGCACTTTTCTGGATACTCAAAGCACTTTACACATTTTTGGGGGGAATCTCCTCATCCACCACCAGTGTGCAGCATCCACCTGCATGACACGATGGCCATATTGCGCCAGACCGCACACCACACACTAGCTGATTGGTGGAGAGGAGACAGAATGAAGCCAATTATGATATGGGGAAGGTTAGGAGGCCATGATGGACAGAGGCCAGTAGGCAAATTTGGCCAGGATGCCGGGGTTAAACCCCTTCTCTTTTTCTACATCCTGGGATTTTTAACGACCCAGAGAGTCAGGACCTCGGTTTAACGTCTTATCTGAAAGATGGTGCTCACTGAGCAGTATAGATTTCCCATCAATATACTGGAGTGTTGGGAGCCACACAGACCGTAGGTTGAGCGCCCCCTGCTGGTCACTATCACCACTTCTGGCAGCAACCTAGCCTTCTCATATGGTCTCCCATCCAGGTACTGACCGGGTGCAGCCCTGCTGGCTTCAGTGGTGACCATGTGAGAGTAGTGGTGATGTTCGTTTGCTCTTGTATTTGTTTTTATTTGTATTTATTTATTGTTGCAAGATTTTGATTTATATCTAGACGTATCTTTGCAAACTTGTGATTATTAATGTTTATTATCTCTTCATATAGTCTCCAAATTTTAAAAACGGCGATTGTTTTTATTTATTTATTTTATTTTTTTTTCATAATAATATTTACGTTGTAGATTTATTTGTGTGTTTTTATTATAAAAACAGAAGTTGTAAGGCACCGCCTACTAAATTACTATATTACTATATTAATATACTATATTTAAAGGCATCAAATTCTCCCTACTATTACTGATCTGATTTATTCAAATACTGTGCTCTCTGTTTTTTTATGTAAAGTCTCTATTGATGTTTTCAGATGTATTGAGCTGAAAAAGGACAATCTGACGGCTCTGATGGCTCTTGCTGTGAGCTTCACCAACGAGTCGCTTCACAGACAGGCCTGCGAGACGCTCCGGGACTGGTTGAGGCACAACCCCAAATACAGAATCATCCTGGAGCAGCATGAGCGAGAGAAGCAGAGGGAGGGGGCGAGAGAGAGAGAGAAAGAGAACGAAAGATTTGGATCCCTTCTGCCAGAGTAAGAGGACTCCTGAAGGCTGTCCAGACACATTCTGGATGTATAAGATGTACATTACATGAGTGCAGTAGACAATGAGCCATACTATGTTTTGATTTTTGCATCACACTGAAAACTGATGTGTTTACACAGTCCTGTACATTGATATCTTATTTAAAAAAATAGTCATAATACACTACTTAACAAATGTCTTGTCGTCAATCCCAGTTGTAAGAGCTACAAATAATAACTTGACTTTTAGTTGATCATTTGGAAAAATGGCAGAAAGTAGATTTTTCTGATGAATCATCTGTTGAACTGCATCTCTATCATCATAAATACTGCAGAAGACCGATTGGAACTCACATGGACCCAAGATTCTCACAGAAATCAGTCAAGTTTGGTGATGGAAAAATAATGGTTTGGGGTTACATTCAGTATAGGGCAGTGCAATGGGGCATCTGCAGAGTGGATGGCAACATCAACAGCCTGAGGTGTCGACATTTGTGCTGCCCATTACTTTACAAACCACAGGAGAGGGCAAATTCTTCAGCAGGACAGCGCTCCTTCTCATACTTCAGCCTCCACATCAAAGTTCCTGCGAGCAAAGAAGCTCAGGCTGCTCAAGGATTGGCCAGCCCAGTAACCAGAAATGAACATTATTGAGCATGGCTGAGGTAAGATGGAGGAGGCATTGAAGAGGAATCTTGTTGAACTCTGGAAGTCCTGTAAGAACGCTTTTTTTGCCTTGACTTTATTAATAAGTTATTGGAGTCATTACAGAGATGTATGGATGCAGTCCTCCAAGCTTAGGGGAATCATTCACAATATTAATTCTTTTTCCACTGCATCATGACTTTATATTCTATACTGTACATTATTTCTGTTAAGTGACAAGACATTTGTCTAAGCAAAGTCAGACCTTACTGTCTTAATTAAATAATTATCATTAGAAATCAAGGCCTGATCATATTTTATTTTGGTCATATAAGCGTAATCTAGAGGCCTTTGCCTTTCATATAAGCCACTTCTGATATTAATGATCAACTAGAAGTCAAGTTATTATTTGTTGTACCTAAAACTTTTGACTTTTGTCAGGTAGTGTAGACGGCAAAGACTTTTATGTGTTTTACTGTTCGTTAAAGATTTAAAACAATAAACAACAAATGCTAAGCAGTACAACAGCTTTCAACATTGATAATAATAAAGATAATAATAATGATATATGTCACTTAAGCTGTAAATCAGCACATTAAAAGGGTGTGATAATACCAAAAAATGATACGGTTTTACCTTTACAGGGATATCATATATTGAGCTGAAAATCATTTCTAATGTTTTTAATGTAAAATTTGTAAAAAAAAAAAATTTAATTATGAAGTTTTTGAATTATGAAGGAAAAATATGTCTTATTGAATTATGAAGTTCTTATTATGTAATAATGTATTTGTTTAAGTTTTGATCTAGCCATGTAATAGCCATAAGTTGCTGATGTGGCAATTAATAATCAAACATTTCATAAATAATCAAACAAAAACCTTTATAGGAAAAATATGCTTTTAAAATGTATTAAAATACAACATTATGATTTGTAAATATATAAACACAGTGCTGGGTAGGTAAGTGCAATCTGTAGTATGCACCTGATTACAAATTGATTGCATTCTTAAAAATGTAGTCAGTGATGTAATCTATTAAATTACTCCTTTGAGTAATGTATGTATCCACTACTTGTGGATTACTTTTAGATTACTTCTGACCTAACTTGTTCAGAACATAGGCTTAAAGGTAATTATTGTTATAAAAACAAACAAAAGTAATTAATGTTTATTTCATTCTTCGTTATCAGCATTAAGACATTCACTCAATGTTACAGTATGCAAGGATGTCAAATTTGGTTAAACGAAAGATTGATGAGTTAATGAAAAGCTAATAATTAAATTATGCAAATGTAAAACTAAGAGCAATAAATAGTGACTATTGACAAAAATATACCTGTGCACTATAAGACTGAATCTGTGCTCCAGGGTCACGTTTAGATTAAAACAAGTCATTATGGATGGTGAGAGATTGATTCAGGTGAAAGCTAAATAAATCTTGGCTATTATAATTTTATTATTTAATAAACATATTTTAAGAATCATAAAATAAGTAATAAACAGAATAAAATTGACGCGTCATATTAGCATTCAGTTCACCCTGTGTGTTACTGTAACCATAATATTCGCTTAACAGTAAACAAACTGAGGGATGAGCCAGAATTGGTGTATCGCAGATATGCCACAGATGTTAACACTTTTTTAAACCCTGTTCATGGCTGTTCCACACTGTATGTTGATCAGATGTGTATTCAGCCTCAGCAGCCTGTTTTCAACCCATTTCTACATCAACTGGAGACATGCATAAGTCACTGGACATGACATTGTAGCCAAGCAATAGATTTACATTTGTCACCAATCATAGGTGAGCACTTCCTCTAAAAATACATCTAACACAAACACAGGTGTGTCTTTCCATCTGCACACAGCATTGTGGCCAGCTGAATATACCCTGCGGATCTTAAAATAGCTTTTGTATGACTCGGTATGAATAACCCAATGCTATTTACCATTTTGTTACAGACCTGAATGATCCTTATGGCTTTAATTCCTAATAGCACAAAAGAGGACTTAGAAGATTGTGTAACATAAATTGGGACGGCATGAAAAAAGGCCCTTAAAAATGTGTCCCAAATGACTGAATTTTGTCTTAGGATAGATTTGAATATCAGAAGGGTTTTGACACGACGTGAGCTTTAATGATGATGTGTATTTGATTTGCTTTATGTGAACTGGTTGTTCTTTGTTTCTCTTAGAGCACTGTTCGGTGAAGTGCAAACGTTGTTTCTGAATGCGGCGGCGGCTGAACCCTCGCAGGTGGACCCGGAGCTGCAATGTGGTTTGGGTGTTCTCTTCAACCTGAGCGGAGAGTATGATAAGGCTGTGGACTGTTTCTCTGCCGCACTCTCTGTCACACCACAGGTTTGTTTTCATTTACACCTGAAGAGTGGCTTCACTTAACCAATTACTCACCCATTTGCTAAAGTTTTAACAGTATTGTTTTAGTAATTAATTAGTTTAAATATTTAAAATTGGAAATATTGTCTGCTTAATGGATATGTCATTTCTGGGTCTACTTATAATTGACTCTTCGCAAACCCAGCCCCACTTCTCCATCTCTGACAAGATTTCAGTATCAGCCATGGTGCTCCCCTATCAGTTTGTGCGCTCCCCAGGCAAATAGAGAATAATTTCTGGGGAAACAGAAGATAAAGGTACATAAAGGTCTGCAATATGCAAATGAGGGAAATATTGATGTGAGCATAACTCAAAATGAAAACAAAAAACGACTGAAGCTATAGCCTATAACTCTAGTGATGAGAAGTTTGGCTCATTTGAGTATAATTTAAATGTTACACATTGATTTCCTTGCATGTAATTCACAATCACCCAAGTGGCGTCATCTCAAACAAAACTATAAAGCATCTATGAGTTTATAAGACACAGTAAAGATTAATTGGTTGTCTATCTGGGTCTCCAGGCTATGTGGTTTAAGTTAGCTCATCTCACTGGTCATCTTCTGAGTGCTTGGATAGTTTAATGGTTATAGTGAAAATATAAGTGATGGATTGATGTTTTTTTTTTTTTTTGATAGCCTAATAAATCATAGATTCTTCATGTTGTTTGCAACAGTTTTCCTCAACTCTGCACACTAAAAAGAAAATGCCCAGCCTACCACATGGAGTAGTTGCTTTTTTTTTCAGATATTCGTGGGTCCATTTGGACAAAGCATGTTTATTTATTGAAATATCTAGGCCTGAGTTCACTAACTCGGAAACCAACATGGTCTAACATTCAAGTGGACTCGTGAAACTGACTTACAATATTTTCATCTGCAGCAAAGAGCATAGAATCACCAAGAGGCGACACTCTAGTGCGATTTGGGAAACAGCCACTAGAGGGCGCAGCAGCCATTTTGGAATGAAAGTTCCAATAGAGCAACAGCATATTATAAGTCTGTAAAATAAACTATTAAAAGTGCTGGTGATTGTGATAGTAAGTGTTGTATTGTCGTCTTTCAGGTTGTATCCCAGCTTTAATGCGCTTTTTAAGTAAATAAATAAAAAACAAAGCAACTGCTTGCTATAGCAACAGCAATAAGATACAATAGAAGACTGATCGCTTTCATTCCAAAATGGCGGAATCCGGGGCTGTTGCTGGGCGATGTTGTTACAATGAAACGTTTTATTGAGTGTCGCCTCTTGGTCATTCCAAGCTCTTTGTCTGTAGTCATGTGTCAAAGTGTGCAATTTTAAATCATCGCTTGCCATATTTAAAGGGATAGTTCACCTAAAAGTGACAATTGTCATTTGTTTATTCTACTTCCATTTGTTCCAAGCTTGTTTCCGTTTATACTGTTGAACACAAAAGAAGGTGTTTTGAGAAATGTTGGAAACTGATGGCTATTGACTTCCAGTGTATTTGTTTTTCCTATTATGGGTGTTAATGGTAATCAGTTTTCAACATTCTTAAAAATATCTCTAGTTTTTTGGATGAACTATCCCTTTACCAACATTGAAAAGATCCAAACATCCAAAACAAGAGCATAACCAAACAATGATTTGTTTTGTATCGTCTTGACATCAGAAAAAATTGTCCCAAAATTGAAAGAAAACAGTGGACAATCCATTGCATAATTTCACCTAGGACCATCAATACCATTGTCTCACTATGTTTGAATACTGTGTACAGAAGAGTTTCTGTGCTCTTATTAGTCAACGTCACACTGATATCATCTCATGGACAACCGAAAAAAATGAAGCGTCAATTTCAGTTGGGCAGTGTGTGTAGTAGATAAAACAACCCCAGCAGGTCTCCGGATAGAAAAAAGCAGCACTTCACTCTGCAGCAAAATAAACCGTGCACTAATTTAGCTGATATCATACAATCTTACAAACATTTAAAGCAGCAAATGAGAAAATTGCAGTGGAGTGGATAGAATCAAAACTTTTATACTCGTACACATTATGTTCTACACATCTATACATTATTCATCAGTATTTTGGTTCTCTCTTCTCTGTGTGAAGGATTATCTGCTGTGGAATAAACTGGGGGCGACTCTAGCTAACGGGAACCGCTCAGAGGAGGCGGTCGCTGCTTATAGACGCGCACTGGAGTTACAGCCTGGATTTGTACGCAGCCGATATAACCTGGGCATCAGCTGTGTCAACCTGGGTGCACACAGGTCAGTGCAAGAAGTCTTCATGAGGCCCATCCACCATTTTCCTGCACGCCTTTATGCTTTATGAGAATCATGGGGGTACCTTCCATTGAACTGTAAACACATTCTGAAACAAATGTCTTGGTATGAAAGCACCATAACACTGTATTTGCATGGAATTGACAAACAGTCACAGCCAAATTAAACTGGTGACAAGGCAGCACTGGCACGAGACCATCCTGTCTGCTGTCCTTATTGTCGAGCCCTGCAAGTGTAACGTTATTTTAAATATGGATAAAAACAAAACAAAGTGAAATGAATGTCACCATTTTTTACTTATTTTTATATTATTTGTAGCACAAACTTGAATGAAATTGTTTCAATTCCTTTAAAAGGAAGCTCCCCAAGCTGTAATTATAAGTGCAGCAGTCACTTGTCTCTCATGTTTCTCAGGGAGGCAGTGGAGCACTTCCTGGAGGCGCTTTCTCTGCAGCGACAGGCCGCAGGTGATGGAGAAGCCGGTGCAGGTCGGGGGCCTGGTGCTGCAGCTACCATCATGTCGGACAACATCTGGTCCACACTACGCATGGCGCTGAGCATGATGGGAGAAAGCTCACTTTACTCAGCCGCCGACCGGCGAGATTTAGACACACTGCTGGCACACTTCTCCCACAGAGAAGGAGAGGCGGAATGAAGGATATGGTGCGAGTGTGGAGACGCCTGTTTGGGAGAGGAAACCAGAAGACTGAGGTGTACATTTCAACAGGAGGGGCTTGACTTTTAGAGGCGCTACAGTTGAAGGAGAACAAACAGCCATTTAGCTCCAGCACTGAAGGATGAACTGATAGACTGCCCTTGAGGGAAACCTATGGTACAGTTTAACTACACCACAATATTGCTGCAGTTTTTTGTCACAGGTTTACGCTTACAGTTGTAATTTTTGCATTTCCTTAATCTTGAAGATTACAGTTCTTTCCATTGATCAGATTTACAGCGATATTTCTCATATAGGGAAAATATAATCCACACACTGTGAGCTCAAATGATACTTGCTTCTGTTTGAAACAGAGTAAAAGGATGTGGAGATATAATTGTTCTATATCGCTACGAGCCCCGTGTAATCTGCAGGTTATGTTGGCTGAGAGGAGGAAGGGTTGTGAGACTAAAAGACATGTCTGTAAGCACTCTTTATTATCGGATATTTGCTGTAAATTAATTTGCTTAATTGTAAATTCTACTTGCCATATTGTGTATTGTACCATAATTATTCATGTTTTGCATATAGCCAATTCTAGTTGCTCTGATATATGTAAATCAAGCAATAAAGCTTTGACAGAAATGCTTGGAAACTTGAGGGAAAATAAGGGTCATATTTCTATATAGAGTGCTCAGCATATATAAGTACACCCCTCACACATCTGTTTTGAATGAATATTTTCTATAGGATGCTTTACAATAATATATTTGCGCATGTACATTATTAATCAGTACTGAAGCCAAATTTGGAGCTAATCTAATAAAATAAATTTTGATAACGGTGCAAATATTATTAGTAGCCAAATGTATATGTTAGAGAAACATATGAACTTTTTTTTTTAAGAAAAAACAACACAACAACACAGTTTTATTGAGGTTTTGTAGTTTGTAATTTTATTAACTATATTTCACATGAATTTAAATGTATTACATTTCTAAAGATGTTCTGTGACTATTATTTTAATCAATATATCCGTTTAATGAATCTGTTTTGTTCAAATGCACCAAAATATATTACCTCACTGAGAAATGGATAAAAATGGTGGTTTTCTAAATGTGGTGTACTCAATCATGCTGAGCACTTTATATATAATTTTATTTTTATTTTGCAAGTTTATTTGCACTTTCACCACTAAAAACCATAGAAAGGTGTTAAAGTAGAAACTCTTGTATCCTCGAAGCGTTAGCATTGTGTTGCATACAGTGCAAAAACAAAGTCTTCAGTTTCTGTTTTACAAGGATCATGAACATCCTTAAATTAAGATGAATTGGCTTGAGATGCAAGATATGAAGAAATGAAAGGATTAGTTCACTTTCAGAATAAATATTTCCTGATCATTTACTCACCTACTGTCATCCAAGATGTTATGATTATTTAATCTTTGTTTTCTGAGAAAGTGAACTAATTAAATAAATAAATAAATAAATAAATAATAAATAAGATGTTTGCTTAAAACAAGTTCAAATATCTGTCAATAGGGTATGAAATTACTTTTCCAATTGATTTACCTGAATTCCTCCAGTGAAATATATTTGATGTTTTAATAAACTCGCTTCGTTTTGATGCAACAGTTTTCATTTTTACAACAGACAAGATTTTTTTTCTCCTGCCATTTTACAAAATAAGCTATCTTGATATAACAATTTTAAGACATTTGTATTGGAGAACAAATACTGATGATATAAACATTATAATGAATATATTTCGATTGTCATGTGTTTGGGAGCAGAGTTCTTCCTTTAACTAACTCTTTAACTACTTTTGTAAACTATTAAATGCACAAACTTTGAAATGTTGCTAATATTTATATGTTCCTAAACATATATCCAAGTAAGTATATTTAGAAACATAGTTTAGTATAGTAAAGTGTATGTGTTATAACTGTGCATTAATGAAATTGATATCGTTTTTTGAGGGACTCACTAACGTATATCTGGGTGCGATTGTGTACAGTTTGAATATAATGAAGTATATTAAAACGTGACGTCACCAGTCAACACGCGTCTGTATTTCAAACGTCTGAGACACGCCCAAGAAAATGCATCCACTGTCTCAGCCAATCAGAAGCGCTGAGGCGAAAACTCCCGAGTTCGCCTATTGGTCTGTTTAAAAATCGCCGCAAACACTGAACGACCCATTTAAATGCTGATTATCGTGCAGCCACACTGAGGATATAATTCCCCTACCCGGAAACAGCACGCAGCGCGGTGGAGTAATGGCGGCGAATTCAAACAAACAAAAAAACCCCAAAAATAAATCTCGAGAATATAGAGTTGGGAATGGATCAGAGACTCTAAGAGTAGAGGATAGTGGTGAAGAGGAGGTAGAGGATGATATGGATATAGGATGGACACAAATAGAAGGAAAATACGGGAAAAAGGCATCTAGGAAAAGGAAAAAAGGTAAGGAGGACGCATCGGAAAGTAGTTCGCTAGCTAGCGAGGAGGAAGGGGTTGGAGAAAAGGCAAATTTAGGATTTAGGATAATATTAAGATTCAAAGAAGTAACGGGAGTTTCAGGAATAAATCCTATGATGTTGACACATGAATTAAAGAAACAAGTAGGTGAAATAGCATTCGCAAAGGTGCTTCAGGATGGGGCGTTACTGATTGCGTGCAAAAATGAAGAACAAAAAAATAAGGCAATGAAATTAAAAACAGTGGGGAAGCAGGTTGTTACGAGTAGTAAAATTCTAGGTCAGAATTCATGGATATTTGGCGTGATAAAAGGAGTTCCGATTGGTGTAACAATGGAGGAATTAAAAAAGAATATCGATGGAGGTAAAATCATAGATGCTGTTCGATTGAAGATGAATAGAGAAGGAAGAAGATTGGACAGTCTTTCAGTGCGCCTTAAATTTGAAGGAAGGGAAATGCCAGATAGAGTCAGAATGGGATTCATCAGCTACCCTGTCAGAGAATATAAAGCGCCTCCAATGAGATGTTACAACTGTCAGAGGTACGGGCATACAGCAGCTGTATGTAAATCGAAAATTAGATGTGCGAGATGTGGAGGGGAACACGAATTTGGAAAGTGTGAAGATGGAGTTGAATTGAAATGTTGCAACTGTGGAGGAGGACATAATGCTGCATATGGAGGTTGTGAGGCGAGGAAAAGGGCAATAGAAGTTCAACAGGAAAAAGAAAAAAATAATCTAACTTATGCTGAAGCAGTAAAGGTAGTTAGTGAAAGGAGGAAGTCAAGCCAAACAGTAAGATTGGAGTCAGGCAGAAGAATTGAAGGAGAAGGAAGAATTGATGTAAGTAGGCCATCAGAGGATTTTACGTTGGTAAGCAAGAAAAATTTTGTTCTTTTCATGGTAGAAGTAATTAACTGCACTGCACAAACAGAAAGAAGAACAGAAAAGATACAAATTATAGTTAAAGCAGCAGAAAGATATTTGGAGATAAAGGGTCTGAAGAGTGATGATATAAGAAGAAGCCTCAGTTCAGATTTTCAAGAGAGTCAAGAGATAGGAGTAGGTTAGGGCTATGTTGAGAATCCTACAATGGAATGCTAGAAGCCTATGTGCTAATGGACAAGAGTTTAAAGGATATTTAAGTAAAATGAAAGAAAAACCAAATGTAATATGCATTCAAGAAACATGGTTGAACTCAAAGTTAGATTTTGTTTTAAAGGGATATGTAAGTGTGAGAAGGGACAGGGAAGAAGGTATAGGTGGAGGTTGTATCACGTTCATAAAAGAAGGAATGTCTTATAGAATTTTGGAAAAAGGGGTAAACCTGGAGTATATAGTGATAGAAATATGGTATGGAATTAAAGAATATGTTATAATAAATTTTTACAATCCATGTACAAAACTAACATTGGATAGTATAGAAGAAATTAAAGGTCTAAATGAAGAAAGGGTTATATGGTGTGGTGATTTTAACGCACATAATACACTATGGGGTGGAATAATAACAGATAGAAATGGGCTAGTTATTGAGGAGATGATAGAAAAGAAAAATTTGGTATGCATGAATGATGGAGGATATACACGAATGGATGTAAATACAGGTAGGAAATCAGCACTAGATCTAACAATTGTGTCAAATTCATTGGGTGGAATTACAGTTTGGGAGGTCATAAGGAAATGCTCAATTGGGAGCGACCATTTTCCTATTATTAGTTCAGTTATAAACAGTGAGATTAAAAATGTTAATAAAGGTAATTCTGGAAAATGGAAGTATGAGAAAGCTGATTGGGAGAAATTCAAAGAAATAAGTGAAGAAGGATTGAAAAAAATTAAGATGAACGAAAAAATTGAAATTGAAAGAGAGTATGCAGAGTTAAGTTCCGTAATTCGGCATGCGGCAAGTGAATGTATTCCCAAGAGTTCAGGACAAAGAGTAGGGAAATTGGTCCCATGGTGGAATGATCAGTGTTCAAGAGCAGTTAGAAAGAAAAGGAAGGCATTTAAAATTCTGAAGAGAACGCACAACTTACAAAATTTAATAGAATATAAGAAATCTCAGGCAGAAACTAGGAAAATAATAAGGGAAACAAAGAAAGAATATTGGAGATCATTTTGTAATGAAATTGGGAAAAGTACTCCAGTTGAGGAAGTATGGAATATGATAAGAAAAATGAGTGGTATTAGAAGAGAATATGAATACCCGGTATTAAATGTAGGAAACAAGAATGCAGTATATGACAAAGATAAAGCAGAAATGTTTAAAAAAGAGTTTTTAAAAGTAAACAGCTCCGATAACTTGACAATAGAAAGTAAGAATATGAGAGAAAGAATGTTATTTGAGAATTGTAATATAATGGAAAAAAGGACAGTTACTGAAGGTACGTTAGATGTTTTTTTCTCCTTCTCAGAAATGAAACGGGCATTAAAATATACCAAGGCAACAACTCCAGGACAAGACGAGATAAGCTATGTGATGCTAAAAAAGTTAAGTGAAGAATCACTAAGAAAATTCTGAAATTCTATAACAGAGTGTGGAAAGAAGGGAAATTGCCTTTGGAATGGAGGGAATCATTAATTATACCCATAAAAAAATCAGGTAAAGACCCAAGTAATCCTTTAAGCTATAGACCAATAGCTCTAACTTCACATATGTGTAAATTAATGGAAAAAATGGTTACTGACAGACTTATGTACAATTTGGAGAAAAATAACTTTTTCTCCCCTTGTCAAAGTGGATTCAGAAGTGGAAGAGGTACAATGGACTCAGTTATTAATTTAGAAACAGACATTAGGAAAGCATTAACTAATAAGGAAACAGTAGTGGCAGTTTTCTTTGATATTGAAAAAGCTTATGATATGCTATGGAAGGAGGGCCTGTTAATCAAGTTAAACCAAATAGGAATAGGTGGAAGACTATTTAATTGGATTAAAGAGTTTTTAATTGAAAGATATATCAGAGTTAAGATTGGGAAGGAAGTGTCGAGTAAAGGAATAATTGAGAATGGGACTCCACAAGGTAGCGTCATAAGTCCTTTGTTATTTATTATTATGATTAATGACGTTTATTCAAATCTAGAGATAAATATTAATAAATCACTGTTTGCAGATGATGGAGCTCTATGGTTAAGAGGCAGAAATGTGGACCATATTGTTAATAAAATGCAAACAGCATTAATTAAAGTTGAGAATTGGTCAAACAAATGGGGTTTTAAATTTTCAGTGGAAAAAACCAAATATATTTTCTTTACAAATAAAAAAAGAAGAATTGACTTAAAACTGAAAATATATAATACAGAATTAGAACAGGTAAAAGTGATCAGATTTTTAGGAATGTGGTTTGATTTTAGAGCTACATGGAGTAATCACATCAGTAAAATACAGGAGAAATGCAAAAGAATTTTGAATGTAATGAGATGTATTTCGGGGCGTGAGTGGGGAGCAGATAGATTAGCTTTAAAAACAATTTATGTAACAATGATCAGAGCAATTCTTGATTATGGTTGTATGGCATACAGTTCAGCAGCAAAGTCGCAATTAGAAAAACTTGAAAGAATACAATCTCAAGCTCTTAGAATTTGTTGCGGAGCATTTCCTTCCTCTCCAGTTCCAGCATTGCAGGTGGAGATGGGGGAGATGCCAATTCATCTAAGAAGGAAACAACTGTTATTGACATACTGGGCAAGAGTAAAAGGCCAAGATGATAATCATCCTGTAAAAACACTATTGGAGGTATGTTGGGAATATGGGAAAAGGAAAATTAACAGCTTTAACTGGATTATTGGGGATTTAGTGCAGGAAATGAAACTAAGTGAATATAGTATTATACCATCAATAGTTCTACCAACAATACCTTTATGGATATTACCACAACCAAAAATAGACCTCAAATTATTGAAAGACAGACAGGAAAAAGGACAGGAACTAACAGAAGGATATCTAACAAGAGAGTATATTGGGACACAATACGATCAATTTACACACATTTTTACAGATGCATCAAAAGATCCTCAAAGTGGCCGGGTGGGGATAGCTTATGTCATTCCAAGTTTAGATGTGTCAGAAGGGAAAAGAATAACAAATAATTTATCAGTATTTACAGGAGAGCTGCTAGCAATCATGCTAGCTATCATCAAAGTTTATGAAATGGATCTGGACAAGGCAATAATATGTTCTGATTCAAGTTCAGCGTTATTATGCCTGGATCTTAAAAAATCAGAAACTAGGCAGGACATTATAATAGAAATTCTTCTGTTGTTGCATAATTTAGAGCAGAAAAACAAGATAGTTGAGTTTGTATGGGTACCATCACATTCAGGAGTTGAGGGAAATGAAGCAGCAGATAGGTTAGCAAAAACAGTAATAGCAAAAGAGAGGATAGAAATGAAAATCAGGTATAGTAGGGCTGAACTTAAATCAATAATTAAAAAGGGAATACACAAAGACTGGCAAATAAGTTGGGACAATGAACAAAAAGGCAGACATTTTTATGAAATACAACCAACGGTAGGACAGATTTTGAAATCAAGTGGAAGCAGGAAGGAGGATTGTATTCTTTCAAGATTAAGGCTAGGACATACAGGGCTAAACTCTACACTACACATGATAGGAAAACATCCAACAGGCTTGTGTGATGGATGCGGAGAGAGAGAGACAGTAGAACATGTAATCATTAGTTGCAATAAATACATGGAGGAAAGAAATATATTAATCAATGATCTAAAGATAATTGATAAACAAATAACTCTGAAAGAATTTTTATATCCGGAAGGAAGGAAATGGTTGATACAATTCTTAAAAAGAACTCAGTTAATACATAGGATATAGAATGTCTAGGACCTGAGCTGTAGATGGAGGAGCTGAACACGCAGCAACATCGAAGGCTCGGGTTTTGAAGAGTCTAGAGTTATAAAATAAATAAATAAATAAATAATAATAATAAAAAGAACCTCTGATCCATAACCCACAGTAGGTGGCGGTAATGCTCTGTTTAGAATGCGAACCGCCAATAAACACCAAGAAGAAGAAGAAGAAGCCACACTGAGTTTGAACTGGAAGACGAAACAAGGCTTTTTTTTTGTTGATTTCTCTTTTTATGTGTATTTATATAAAACGTGACCGAAACTCTGTCTGAATTGGCGTGGAAGAGAAAAGTAACTCGGCATACAGTGAACTGTGCGTCAAAATACCGAGCATTAAGGTGAGTTTGTTTATTGAACACTGGACTGTAACGTTATTGTTGAAAAACGCTACATTGAAAGATGCGTTTCTTGGCGTTTTGACGAGAACGCTTAGTTATAGTTACTTAGTAACTTTGTTTACAACTTATGTTACGACAAGCGAACAACACGTTGTTCGGGTTAACTTCTGGTTATGCATTTTTTAAATACCGTGCCGTTTTCAGCAGCAAGCAGAAACATGGGTGCCAGTGAAAGCAAGATGACCGTGGCATCAACACCAAAGGTAGACCCGAACCAGCGACCGAAAGCAGCGCGTGTGGCGAAACTCGCCGACCCGCGTTCACCGTCCTGTGCCATTGACCGCACACCTATACAGGTACTAAAACACTCCTCTGTCCAACAGTTTCTCTATTAAAACTGATTTTAATCTCAATAAACCTGACCGTGGGGGTGTGTTGTACTGTTTACACCAGTTTTGTGTTTGTAAGTTAAAGTAGACCCAAGAATTGGCTTGATTGTGTTTTCCTGTAGGTGGGCGTTACTTACTCTCCTCTTCCTGTGGTGGAGTCAGTCGGGCCGGTGTTTGTTGACCCCCGCTCACCTACCCCGGGCATCACTCGAACACCAATGAAGGGTACGTGTCCCCCATTATTATGAGTATTAAAGTGAAACATTTCAAGCAATCTTCGTTTAAAAAGTAAGCTTGTTGTGGGCTCAAGCTGAAAGCTAATTAATATTCACGAGCTGAGTCAGTTTAGTGCATGGTTTAGTGTCGTGGTTGTTGCTTTTTTTCTTTGTTAAAGAGTTATAAGCTGTGAACCAAACCAACTTGCTATTAGTAGACATGCATTACATGCTTTTACTTGAAGCAAAAAGTGTTTGTGAATCCTACAGACAAACAAAGTTCCAATGTATTTATAGACCTCCAAAAACGCTTACAAAAGATGGATAAAGCTATTTACGAAATATTAAACCGTAACCGTAAGGAAACGTGATGTTTCAGCAGTGTATATATATCCATGTCAGCAGTAGAGGTAGAAGTTGGCAGCTCATTTCATCACAGTAAAAACAGTAGTCTCTCTCTGTTTTGAAGTAACAAGGCACTGCTTTCTACAATTCAATGAAGCATTATGAATCAAGTTCAGAAAAATAGAATTGATTTGGAGAAATATAGAAATATTTGGTTTAAAGTCGTTTACTCTAAGGAAGTTGACAGTGATTTAACCTTTTGATCAATCAGTTAGGCTAAAGCTAGCATGATACCATGCGAGCCTTTGATAATAAATGCATTCAGAAAGTAATAAAGTTTTTTAAAAAATGAACTAATTAAGCTGAAAATCTTTTGTCTGTTTTACAGTGAGCGTCACGTCTCTCGCTCGAAGGCTGAGCACGTTCTTCCTCAGTGACATCAAGTCTGGCGACTGTTCCGCGTCTCCTCTTCCTTCAGTCTCCTTCACCAAAACCTCCGGCATGCCTGGTGTAGCTCATCCAAATACCTTCGGCCCCAAAGAGCCTCTGCTGAAAGCCCAAAGCTCGCACACAGACGATATCTCAACCCCTGTGCTGTCCTCTCCATCTGAGGGCTACGGCTCCATATGCCACAGCCCATTTGTGTTGATTGGAGAGCCACAGATGGAGGTGGAGGTCGACGCTGAGGCCTCGCTAGAGGAGGCGGAGGAGGCTCTGCTTCTAGGGGCTTCACCGTTGAGGAAAGAGCTCAGTCTGAGTCTGCTTGCATGTCGTGAAGGTGTTTACTCGTCTTCCCTGGAAGAACGTCCTCCGACTCCCCTTCCTCCTGCGGACAGACAAGCCAATGAAGATCATTCGTATGCAGTCTTCACCGTCCCAAAATCCACTGAAAATGCAAAGTCTGAGTCCCCGCCGTCGGTTGAGGCTGTCTTGACTTTAGAGGAAGAGGAAGTTCCATCCCAGACACCTGAGCAATCGGTTTGTTTTTCTTTTCTTTTTTTTAATATTGAAAGATTGTGGGGTTTTAATCTCATTAGTTAACATTTGAAGTGGATCAAAGTTTTTCAAAACTGTTCTAAGATCAGAATCTGTGTTGTACAGTAGTTTTAGAACAATTTTAATGAAAGGTTTTGATCCACTTAAGGTGTGTGTGTGTAAAAACAAACATAGGCATTTAGAATATGTGTGCTACCCAAATAATGACTAAATGTAAGTCTTTGAGAACTGGTTTCTCAAGCCAGGTGGCACATTGGACCAGGGGCTCATCTCCTGTTTCCAAAATGCATCACAACTGCTTGAGAAACTGTTCTACTAAGATGTACTTTTGTTTACCAACTGTTTATTCAGTTCAGTTGAACTTGGATGGATAAATAGGTCGAGAGGTAGATAGAGAGGTAGATGGATGGATGGGTAGAGTGGTAGATGGATAGAGGTAGATAGAGAGGTGGATGGGTCAGGAGGTAAATAAATAGAGGTAGAAATAGAGAGATGGATAAAGATAGCTGGATGGATAGATGTACATATATGGTGAAAAATGTAGATGGGTAGATAAGTAGAGAGGTGGGTGAATAGCTAGAGGGGTAGATAAAGAGGTGGACAGAGGTAGAAGGATAGATAGTGAGGTAAATGAATAGAGGTACATGAATGGATAGATAGATAGATAGGTAGAGATGTAGATAGATTAATTTATGGATATAGATAAAGAGGTGGACGGAGAGGTGGATAGAGGTAGAGGGATAGATAGTTGGGTAGATAGAAAGATGAAGGGAGAGATGAATGTAGATAGAGGTGGATGGATAGCAAGAGGGGTAGATAAATAGAGAGGTGGATAGATAGAGGTAGATAAAGGTAAATGGATGGAAAGATAGTAAGATTGATGGATAGGTCGGGAGGTAGATGGATAGGTAGAGCTAGATGGTTGGATGGAGGGGTAGATAAAAAGGTGGCTAGATAGGTGGATAGATAGATTGAGAGAGAGGTGGGTGGTTGGTTGGATGGATGGGTAGGTCGAGAGGTAGATGGACGGAGATCGAGAGGTAGATGGATTGGATGGATGGGTCAAGAGATAGATAGATGGATATGTAGAGGTAGATTGTTGGAAAGATGGATGGGTAGAGGTAGATAGAGAGGTGGATAAAGGTAAATGGATAGATAGACATAAAGTACTGGATGGGTATACAGATAGATGGAGGTAGATGGATGGATAGGTTTGGCGGTAGATAGGTATAGGTAGAGGAAGTGAGGTGGATAAATAGAGAAGTGGATGGATGGATAGGTCGAGTGGAAGATAGATAGGTATGGATGGATAGGGAGGTTGAGAGGTAGATAGATGGATATGGAGGTAGAGAGATAGATGGAGAGATGGGTAGATAAAAGTCAGCATTACACAAGTCAACATTAAAAATGAGCTACTGACTTAATGTTGGTAACAGTTTTCTGCGTTTTCTGTTAAATGAATATCATATTTGTTGGCTTTAATTGCATTACAGTCATGTTCACAGCTTTAAGTTGATAATGTTGTTTGTGTTGGGACCAGTGAGAAATATTATGACTTCACAAGCAGAAAAAACAGTAGACTAATTACTATTAGATCTGGTTCTTTGTTTCACCCTGACCTTCTCGAGCACAGCTGTCATTACACCATATTACTCAGCTGCAGATGCAAAATTCTGACTCTTTTGTCCTACCACCGTCTGGACTCATTTTAATTTGGTATTGCCCTCACACTGTTGTAAGCAGGCAGAATAACCTCTACAGACACTCCTGATGATTAACATTGCAGATGGCTGAAGCATATTTTGGGTTTAGACTGAGTGTGATGTGTTGCGTCTCACCACTGTCAGGCACCTGCTGCACTTCCAGAGCCGATCCCTGAGCTGCCAGAGGAAAACAAACCTCCAACACCTCAACCAGCTGACGTCTCCAGCAAACCCAGCCCAGTGTCCAGCACTCTGGTGGAGTCTGTGCAGCCTGGCATCCGCTGTCTGAGGTTTGACACCCGCAGCCCCAGTCAGGCCATTTTCAAGCCCCAGTGGTTGGGTGTGGGCTTTGGGGCCACTGGTGTACGAGCGAGAGGGGTTCAGAGCCGAGGGAAAACCACAATGTCCTCACCACGTGCCATGAAAAACACTGCTACTAATGAGAATAATAACATGGTTGTGCGCACCAAACAGAAGCCGAGAGGTGAGTGTGTCTGTTCACCACATTTGTATATACACGCAGATGTTACTTATTTCAGACAGATCTTATTTACCTTTATCTTTTGCCATTGGTCAGTGCTCATTTTTGTAAACTTATCTTGTTGCTTTGGAAATGACATGCTGTAGTCTGGTGATTTGTGCTTCTGTAGTATTAAAGGGATAGTTCACCCAAAAGTGAAAGTTCTGTCATGTACACACCCTGGTTCCAAAGCTGTTTGTGTTTCTTTTTTTCTGTTGAACACGAAAGAAGAAATTTTGAAGAGAGATTGAAACCTGTAACCATTGACTTTCATAGTAGGAAAAACAAACAATATGGAAGTCAGTGGTTACAGGCTTTCAGCTTTCGTCAATCACTTTAGTAGTCAAGACAATAAAGAAACTCAAAGGTTTGGAACATCTGAGGATGAGTAAATGCTGAGTAAATTTATTTTATGATGAACTGTCCCTTTAATTGGTCTTGATATTTTAATTCAGATATAATCTAAGAAAATAAAAGCCCACTGGTATCTCTACATAACCAAACAGGCGTAAATGTAATTAAGGGTGTGTTCACACCAGAAAATCTGTTACATAAGTAAATGGTGTACAATCTTGATATTTTATTATTATTATACATTTTTTATTACTATTAGTTTAAATACTCGGTGTGGTGTGAAAAACCAAACTGCTGAAAAAAATGCTACAACGTATCATGTTGTCTTTGAATCAGACCAAAAGAACTAAAGCACAGGTGTAAATGCAGCACTCAACAAATCCTTCAAATATAACTAGATTCAGCAAAGGAAAAAGAGTGAATTGGTTAAAAAAAAAAAAAAGAATTTCCTACAAACATTGTTTCAAGCGTAACCTAATTTACTTAAAGTGTAACTGAAATTGCCGCCATGTTTAAATGCATGTTTGTATTGATCAATTACGGAGACCCGGAAGGGACGTGGTGGTGGGGGAAAAACATGTGGAAAAAAATCTGGGTGTGAAAAAAAAAAAAAAAAAGTGATGGAAAAAATATATATTTTTAAGTTTTTGCGTTATCTCGTAAAGATGTTTTCCACAAACACATCTTGTTCACTTTATACATGTCAATCCTCCCGTTTTTTTTGCCGGGATTCTCTTGTATTTTACCAGTGTATCCCGCTATCATCCTATTATTGCGTATTTTCCCATATTTATCATATTTAATCTTGAAAGCACGCTGAAATTAATATAAAAATGTCTTCCTTCGCTTTAGTTCCAATAAAGCTGTGCATCGATCATCGCTATCCTTATGCAACGTGACTGAGAGACGCACCCCGTATGATAAACTGATCCCAGATCAGCTTCTGTACACCCCATTTAAAGGGGAGCGAAAGTGCAGGACACTTTGGGATTCAGATGTTTAAACAGACAAATACACTTAATGTGTAAACATGTCCATCCTGCGTCTTTTACTTTAAACACAACAAATTCTCTCTTAAATGAGCACAAACTAAAGTAATAGACTGCTTTCATTATAGATCTGTGCATTCTTACAGTGACACCTCTGCAATCAAACAAAACGAGATTTATTTGCTGCTCTTCACTAGTTTGATAACAGAGGTGCACTTTAAATGGTGTACAGAAGCTGATCTGGGATCAGTTCATCATAAGGAGTGCGTCCGTCAGTCAGCGCTAATACATTCATTCGCTGATTCAGAGGTTGCATAAGAATGTTATATTATTATTTTTTTATATTAATATTTATAAAAACGTGATGAGAGAACGCAAAAACGTAAAACAAAAATCTTTTTTTTTTTTCTTCCACCCATTTTTCTTCTCGCAGCCAGATATTTTTTTTTCTTCCACTTGTTGTTTTTTTTTTTTTTTTTTTTTTTTTTTTTTTTTTTTTTGTCCCTTCCGGGTCTCCGTAGTACATCAATCATGTTAAACAATATTATTTAGCTGACTTTTGTTTTTGTGTTAGTGCCTTGGCTGATTTAGGTCTATCATGGATGATAAAACCACCAGTATGCGGTGGCAAATCTTATATCATTCAAAACGACTGATTCATTTAGAACGATGCACGATTGAAGGGGAATGGAACAATTAAATGTTTGAATGAAACAAAATCTTCAAATATATATTATGTGGTGGTATTCAAGCTAACTTTAGAGTTGCTTGTTTAATATTCCAGAAAAAGTGCTGATTGGTGAGGGCAGATCTCCTCTGCAGATCCTGAGGGAGGCCAATTCACCCAGAGAACGCAACTCGCAGGTACTTTGCTCACTGCAAACGCATGAACCGCAGGGTTTATTTTACTGTCCATTCTCTGTAATGATTTCATCTGAAAGAATTTCGGTGTCTCTCTTCAGATTAAATTGAAGGTGTCGACTCCAGAAAGACAGAGGTTCAGCCAGATGGACAGAAGAGCTCTGATACTGTCCCTCGACAAGGAGAACGAGTGAGAGCAGATCCACACACCAGCACAAACTCAGACAACACTATGTATATACTTCCACTTGAAACCTGCAACTACATGAATCTCCTTTTTCCTGCTTTTTACCTTTTCTTTGTGTTTGTAAATAAACACTCTTTTAATGTAAATAAAATTAACTTTTGATTTATATTTTTGTCTTGTTTTTTTTAATCCAATATGAGGACACTGGCTGGAATTGTTATTTGGATAACAGGTACTGAGACACAGTTGGTTCTGTCATCAAATCTAGTTTTGTTTAACTTCCATGTCCACGTTTATTTAATAAGCAGTGTTTATCGGAACTATTTAGTAATGGGGAAACTTTTATCCTTTATCAGTGTTCAGAGTATTTAACCTAAATCCTATTTAGACATTTGTCTTTCTAGCACTAGCAACTAGCTTATTACATCAAATAATGGTAGAGTAATATTGCCAACATGTCATGAATATGACGTTTTTATGCATGTTTATTACAGTCATTAAATGTCATTTCATTCAGTTGTCACTTTAAGTCCAAAGAGGACATTGCTTAATCGAAGCTATCGTGATTATAGCGCATCCAGATGGTGAATGCGGTTCTACTCAAGTATTATTTAATAGTTTGGTCATTTATTTCACTGATTTGTCAAACGTCATCAGGAAACATTTTGAATTTCCGCTTAGTAAAAAAACATTAGAGCTCCATTTGGGACGACACTACATACATATACTATGCTGTTGCGAGTGTAAGTGCATAAGTACATAGTGCATGAGTGTATAGTGTGCCATTTGAGACGCAGCTCTAGTAATAATTCAGTCACAAGATGGCGCCAAACAGTCAGGAACAGCGGCGTGACCCATAAGTTTATCGTAGTACCCGGATCAGTACACCTGTTTGTTATTCGCTTCAGCGGTTGTTATCTGGTAAAACTTGGAATATACTGTAAGTATTCCAGAGAGTTGTGTTATAAAGCCTGTTAATAGCATTTTAGCCACGTGCTACTAATTCTTAAAAATGTTAACATTAATTCAAGCTAGCAGCATGTGAAACAAATGTTAGCCATGTTGAAAACATTAGCCATGTGCCAAAGCGTTAACTGTTTTATTATTGAAAAAGTCTAGTAGGTTTTATTCAAGTCTTAATTAAAGTATGCACACATAAACTACTATCTGTTTTGTTTTCTATGATGACAACAGCTGCCATTTCTCCAATCAATGTCAGGAGATATGATGACAAACTCATATCATGGTATTAATCTCATATCCTGATAATGATATGCATCATGATGATACTGTACCATTTCTGTAAATGCTATCAATAGTTTATATGTATTAAGCACATGTAAGCAACTATTTCTTTTTTACTTTTTAAAGTATGTATACTCAAGAAATTACTCATTCATATGTATCATTTTATTTAAAACTTTAGCGCAAATGTTTGATTAAAAATGTAGAAATTTAAAATGAAAATTATTAATTATTATTAAGTGATTACATGTCCAACATAAAAAGTATGCTAAATAAATTGCAAAATGTAAACATAGCACTTTCAAGATTCAAGTATTATTTTCCAATAATGTTATTTATGTTTTTGGCTATATCCTGATAATGGCATGTCATATTGTGATTATTTTGAATTATGAATAATAACCATAAACTAATGTGTCTACTAAAAGATAAAGTGTAATAGGTAATAATAGACTTTTTAATTTGTCAATACGATTGTCACGATCACCAGCGATCCAGCGTGTGCAGATCAGGAACAACAAATCCGTCATTAAATGGACTACAAGATCCAGTCATGCACCACACACACACACACACACACACACACCTGGCCTAGATCCCCATGATGGATCCATTATTGTAGCTTAAGCTGTGTCTGTCTGCAACTATGGGGATCTAGGCCAGGTGTGTGAGTGGTGCATGACTGGATCTTGTAGTCCAATTAATGGCGGATCCCGTCATATTGCACAGCCCTAGTAAATGTAGCCTAAAGTTTTGGGCTTTCAACAGATAAAGTGAAATGTGCAGTGTAATAATGACAAAAAGAGTCAGGTTTTTCCATAGTACTTGTTTAATTGGCCCGAATAAGCAGAAGAAGAAAAAAAACAGTTGACACTATCAGTGCAGAAAATCATAATCTAACACTAAACTTCAATCAGACACTCTCACTAAAACTTGTTTAATCTATCTAGAGTTTGTAAACCACGTTTTATAAAAGTGAAAACATCATTCTGTGTAGCCTGAAGTCATTGTATACTCAATCTTGCGTAACTATTTTGGCAACCTCCGTCGTTCGGTTTTGATAGCACAGGATGCGTTTAGATATCAGTAAGCTTTATTCAACTAGTGTTGAAAGTCTTGTTTCACATGCTACATTGTTAATATGCTGTTAACACACCCATGTGTGAATGAAAACAAAAATTACCTCACAAAATCACCAAAAATAGGTAATGGCGTAATAAATGCCCACTTTTGCAGTTAGCAATCCCTGAAAGACAAGATTTCTGTTATTGCGTGATTTCTTTGACAAGATTATTCTACAGATCAGCCCGTCTCTAAATGAGGTTTTCTTATTCATAATCGTTCTCGTTGTGACGCCACAGCAACCATATCGCTTTCCCTCCCTGCTTTTACCACTATTTCTCATAGTCCTGTTTCAGTGTTCCCCTTTACATTTTTACCCTGTCTTTGACATATTGTGATTGTTGCCTCTCTTCGAGACAGAGCGTTAGTTCCAGATTTTCAGGAAGCTGTCCCATGATCCTGTGCAGCAGGCCATCCCGTCAGGGGTCACACCGATGCAGCTCACTCTGTTGTCATGGCCAGACAGCACTCCTGGAAAACACAAACAACACACACACACACACGACTGACTCAATAACTGCAGGTAAATTCAGTGTCTGAAATTGTTAAATGTTCAGCTTTTTTTTTTTTCAAATGTTGTATTTTTGTTACTCATTGATCTTAATGTCTTAAAGGCCATAACAATATTTTCTGTATAGGCATTTTATATTTACATTTAGTCATTTAGCAGACGCTTTTATCCAAAGCGACTTACAAATGAGGACAAGGAAGCAATTTACACAACTATAAGAGCAGCAGTGAACAAGTGCTATAGACAAGTTTGAGGTGTGTAAAGTCTAAGAAGCTAAGCATTAGAAATTTTTATTTTATTTTATTTAACTTTTTTTGAGAGAGAGAGAGAGAGTACAGTTAGTGGTATAGCCAGAGAGGCAGTTAAGATTAGGAAGGAAAGTGGAGACTAAATAGTTGAGTTTTTAGTCGTTTCTTGAAGACAGCAAGTGACTCTGCTGTTCTGATGTAGTTAGGGAGTTCATTCCACCATCTGGCCAGATTGAATGCGAGAGTTCGGGAAAGTGATTTCTTCCCTCTTAGGGATGGAACAATGAGGCGATGTTCATTCACAGAACGCAAGTTTCTGGAGGGCACATAAATCTGCAGAAGTGAGAGCAGATAAGGAGCAAAGCCAGAGGTCGCTTTGTGAGCAAACATAAGAGCTTTGAATTTGATGCGAGCAGCAACTGGCAGCCAGTGCAAACGGGTGAGTAGCGGAGTGACATGTGCTCTTTTGGGTTCATCAAAGACCACTCGTGCTGCTGCGTTCTGAAGCAGCTGAAGAGGTTTGATAGAATTAGCTGGAAGCCCGGCTAGTAGAGAGTTGCAATAGTCCAGTTTGGAGAGAACAAGAGCTTGAACAATGAGTTGAGCTGTATGTTCAGATAGGAAGGGTCGGACCTTTCTGATGTTATAGAGTGCAAATCTGCAGGATCGAGCAGTTCTAGAAATGTGGTCAGAGAGGTTTAGTTGGACATCAATTGTTACTCCAAGGCTTTTTACCATTTTGGATGCAGTGATGGTTGCTCCATCCATCTGGATTGAAAAGTTATGGTGTAGAGTTGGGTTGGCAGAAACTTCAAGCATTTCCGTTTTCGCGAGGTTAAGCTGAAGATGATGATCTTTCATCCAGTATGAAATGTCTGACAGGCAGGCTGAGATGCGAGCTGGAATATATATATAGCTGAAAATACATTTATTTCTTGCTGTTTCCTTGTCCGAATTATTACTGTATAATCAAAATGTTGTATTTTACTTTTCTTTTGGTAATATTTGATTTACTTTAATTATAAAACCCCCAAAGTAGATGTATTTCTTAATCAAACAAGTATTTTTTTATGAATTGCGTTTATCTTATCAAAATGTGACCATAAATCTTGTCAACACTGTTACTGTATCTTACTGTGATTTTAAACTGATGGATTTACTATGCAGAACACTATGTCCTTTACAGTAGGGCTGCACGATTTGGAGAAAAAATCGAATTGCGATTTATAAATATTGCGGTTGCGTTTTAAAATGCGATTTACTAAAATTTCATAAAAGAGCTGCAGGTCTGATGTGGAGGTTTTAACAGCACCAAAGAAAGACTAAACATTATCACAAAGAATGTTACACTATGCTTATGTTTATTTAAAACCATTTTGTCCTATAAAGTTGTCAGTTGTCATGACAAATTAAGAAAATAACTACAGTATTTTAAATGTAATTTAATAAATTCTATATTAAATCTTTATATATATGTATAAACCTTTACATTTAGATGGTTACATTTTTCATATTGATTTCACAACAGTAACGGTGTACTGACAATGCTTTGCACACACAATTCTAGATTTTACTTCACAGCACAAGAATTTTTATATTTAAATGTATAATCTTTAAATACATTTATATTTAGATATTATTTGTAATACAATTTTGTCCTTTAATACAAGTAGTCAGATAAATGAACTTTACCTTTAATTTGACCCGCTCAAAGAAAACACTCCTTTTCAACGTATCAAACAAAACTCAAGTACATGCACAGAAATACATGTGTGTTTTTAGCAAATAAATAGATGTAAATATTATCTCGCTTGCATTTTGAGCGCTGTCAAGCGCTGTCGTTGTGTTGCTGAGCTCTGTCAATCATCCACACATCACCAACATTTCTGTCATATTTAATTTCCTACCTTATTGGAGAATCAGCAGCAGGTTAATCTCCTATTCACGAATCTTTCATGTTAAGAAATCTCCTCAGATCTTTGGGTAGTTCTCCATTCATACGTTAATATCCAAATACGTCTTTATAAGTTCAGTATTGTTGTTGCAGATGAAATATAACACAGACAACGCGATTTAAATATTTTCCAGTTGGCTAAAAATTAATTAACAGTCCATCAAACATCTTTACCGAATATACATACTTTACGGTTGGTCTCGCTCCATCATGTTTGTAGTTTATTTACACTATTCACCTGAGTTTGTAGTTCTAAATCCATTCACGTCCAATGCGTAGTGTACTGTGGGCAATATCAGTGGTTAGAGTATGGCAGTTCTACACTTAATTTTTACCGGAAATAGTAAACCATCTGGGAACTTTTGGCCTACTCTTTTCAACATGCTACGATTTGGGTCATAGTAATTCTATTTTCTAATACTATTTAAGACAGATAGTGTGCCAATTGGAACACAGCAATTGGTTTCCTGCACTCAACAGAAAGGGCTGTGATGGGCTCTAACGGTTAGCGCAGTTCTGGCAGTATTCAACCATGAGTGATGCGGATACGGATAGACAGCCGCGGTTACAGTTTATAATGCTATAATATCACAGCTGATCCATGAAAGACGTGGTGGAGAAAACTCGCACTGCAGAGTAACACTCGTGTGTGTGTGTGTGTGTGTGTTTATGTGTGTGTGTGTGGATGCGGTGGATTCGGTTTAAAATCTATGAATTGTGCAGGCCTATTTGAAGCACTGAAAGGTATATGTGTCTTGCTGATTTCATCCAAAAAGTTCTTGCACCAAGAGTCAGTTTGTAAGACATACAGTGTATCCGGAAAGTATTCATAGCGCGTCACTTTTTCCACATTTTTTAATGTTACAGCCTTATTCCAAAATGGATTAAATTCATTTAGTTCCTCAACATTCTACACACAATACTACATAATGTCAATGTGAAAAAAGATTTTTTGAAATTGTTGCAAATTTATTACAATTTAAAAAACCTGAAAAATCACATGTACATATGTATTCACAGCCTTTGCTCAATACTTTGTTGATGCACATTTGACAGCAATTAAAGCCTCAAGTCTTTTTGAATGGGATGCCACAAGCTTGGCACACCTGTCTTTGGAAATTTTTGCCCATTCCTCTTTGCAGTACCTCTCAAGCTCTTTCAGGTTGGATAGGAAGCAACGGTGTACAGCCATTTTCAGCTCTTTCCAGAGATGTTCAATAGGATTTAGGTCTGGGTTCTGGCTAGGCCGAGTTGTTGTGAAGCCACTTCATTGATATTTTAGCGGTGGGTTTTGGGTCATTGTCCTGCTGGAAGATAAACCGTCGCCCCAGTCTGAGGTCAAGAGCACTCTGAAGCAGGTTTTCATTCAGGATGTCTCTGTACATTGCTGCATTCATCTTCCCCTCTATCCTGACTAGTCTTCCAGTTCCTGCTACTGAAAAACATCCCCACAGCATGATGCCGCCACCACAATGCTTCACTGTAGGGATGGTATTAGCCTGGTGATGAGCGGTGCCTGGTTTTCTCCAAACGTAACGCCTGGCATTCACTCCAAAGAGTTCAATTTTAGTCTCATCAGACCAGAGAATTTTGTTTTTTTTTATGGTCTGAGAGTCCTTCAGATGCCTTTTGGCAAATTCCAGGCAGGGGGTGGCTTTCGTCTGGCCACTCCACCATACAGGCCTGATTGGTGGATTTCTGCACAAATGGTTGTATTTCTGTAAGGTTCTCCTCCCTCCACAGAAGAACACTGGAGCTCAGACAGAGTGACCATCGGGTTATTAATCACCTCCCTGACTAAGGCCCTCCTCCCCCGATCACTCGGCCATCATGGCCGGCCAGCTCTAGGATGAGTCCTGGTGTTCCAAACATCTTCCACTTATGGATGATGGAGGCCACTGTGCTCATTGGAACTTTCAGAGCAGAAATTTTTCTGTAATCTTCCCCAACCGTGTGCCTCGAGACAATCCTGTCTCGGAGGTCTGCAGACAATTCCTTTGTCTTCATGCTTGGTTTGTGCTTTGGCAAGCACTGTCAACCCTGGGACCTTATGTAGACAGGTGTATGCCTTTTCAAATCATGTCCAATCAACTGAATTAACCACAGGTGAACTCCAATTAAGCTGCTGAAACATCTCAAGAATGATCAGTGGAAACAGAATGCACCTGAGCTCAATTTAGAGCTTCACAGCAAAGGCTGTGAACACTTTTGTACATGTGATTTTTCAGATTTTTTATTTTTAATAAATTTGCCTCAATTTCAAAATAACTTTTTTCATATTGTCATTATGGGGTATGGTGTGTGGATTTTTGAAGAAAAAAATGAATTTAATCCATTTTGGAATAAGGCTGTAACATAAAAATGTGGAAAAGGTGAAGCGCTATGAATACTTTCCAGGTGCACTGTACATCAAAAGGAACACAGAATTGATCATGAATTGCACAGTGGGTTAATATTTGAATTTCTCAATTAGATTATTATTGAATGTTCCCAATATGATGCTAAAGAGAAACACTTTTTTGCATCTAGAACTTAGACTGGTTTCCTGGAGGGCCGCAGCTCTGCACAGTTTTGCTCCAATCCTAATCAAACACAGTTGATCCAACTAATCAAGGTGTTCAAGACTACTAGAGATGATCAAGCAGATGTGAGTTGTATGTGGTTGGAGCTAAACTATGCAAAGCTGTGGCCCTTCGCGAATTGAGTTTGAGACCACTGATGATCTTAGTTTTAATTGTCTGTGTGAGGTTTCTTACCGACTCTTTCTGACTTAAGTGAATCCCAGATGTTGCAGTTGAAGTCATCATATCCAGCGAGGATGAGTCTTCCAGAGAGGGAAGGAGCGATGGACGTCACGCCGCACATGATGCTGGAGTCTTGGTATGTGATGAGCTCCTGGTCTGAGCGCAGGTCGTACAGTTTGCAGGAAGCGTCATCTGAACCTGTGATCACTGCATTGCCGTTGGGGAAAAACTGAAAAATAGAACAGAGAGAAAAAAAATAAATAATATTTACCAGCATATTGAAAATGAACATGTATAAGACGCAACATGCGAATTGCCCCTGATTTTGAAAGACTGATACTTTAGTGTCGCATCCCTTCATTGGATACAACATGGATTTATTTCACAGATTTCTCAAATTTGTTGTTACAGTCACACAAGTTTATGTCTTTCATACTTTTTAAAAAGTTTGTTTTTAGATGGCTTACAACTAATTCTCATATCATTTATATTTTGGATTAGTATTTCCCATTCAATTCCTGTGGTGATCATTTTTAACCTCGAAAACCTCGACGTTTGTTTTAAAACCACTTACACTATTAAATCATTCCCTTAATTTTTAGTTTGTATTGAAAACTGCCATAAAAGTCACCATGTTTCTTACTATTTCAATAAAAGTCTGCGTAAAATTACAATGTAAACGTTTTATTTTACATGAGCACAATGTTATCATTGAGTTGAACAATTAATCTATGCAAGTTAAACCAATTGGAAAAAAGCATGTTTTGGTAATCTTCAATCAAAATCTGGCCATTTTCTTCTGAGTTTGCAGTGGTGGATTGGCAGTCCTTCTATGACGATGTCAGTTTAATAGTTTCAACCACAATATTCTTAACCACGCCCCTCTTACCATTAGTTAGCAATAGACCATTTTCACATGATGTCATGCCACACCAAGAATACTGCTTTTTAATTCAGAATTATTAGATTATGATATTATTTGTAACATTATTAATTAAGAGGTAGTACTAATATCAAATTAAATCCACCCAGTAGGTTGCGGTAGGGCATTGTCCTAATTCATTTAAATGGAGAAACTGAACAAAACATTAATAGATCAGTAAACCCAAATGATGAAACCGATTGCGGGCAATACGGTGGGGCAGTAGGTAGTGCTGTCGCCTCACAGCAAGAAGGTCGCGGGTTCAAGCCTCGGCTGGGTCAGTTGGCATTTCTGTGTGGAGTTTGCATGTTCTCCCCGTGTTCGCGTGGGTTTCCTCCGGGTGCTCCAGTTTCCCCCACAAGTTCAAAGACATGTGCTATAGGTGAATTGGGTAAGCTAAAATTGTCTGTAGTGTATGTGTGTGAGTGAGAGTGTATGGGTGTTTCCCAGTGATGAGCATCTGCTGTGTAAAACTTATGCTGGATAAATTGGCAGTTCTTTCCGCTGTGGCGACCCCGGATTAATAAAGGGACTAAGCCGAAAAGAAAATGAATGAATGAATGAAACCGATTGCATTCATAGATGACATACTTATCAGGTTTAGGCCTGTGTGAAGATTTAATAAAGAATTTTACTTGTTCTGGAACATTTACATATAACAAATAATATAAATTTATATTCATAGCAGCATCAAAGCAAAAATAAATTCATTATTGATTAAATAAAACTTAATGAGTTAAACTTAGTTGATAAGTAAAAAGGTTGCAAACGTATAGTTCTCGATAAACAATAGCTTATTCCTATTTTTAATAACTTAAAGAATCATTTTCAAACGTAGAAAGCAGCTCAGTATTGAAAAAGAAACATTTGGACACATGCCCAATACTTTAAATGTCTTAAATCACTATGTGCAATGTTAATTTTTTCATTTGTAAATTTTCCAGAGAAGTCATTCATTCAAAGGTAAACCGGAACTAAAAATACACTGCATTGCCAGTAGGGGAAAAGTGAAGCGACGTCATTGTGAAAAGGTTCTATGAGGTGTTCAAAAAGAAAGCCCCCGCCCCATACTCAATATCTCATTTCAGTTTGAAGTACACCCACATACATAAATAAAAATCAAATCAACTTCTGGTTCATGTGGAATTGAAGCTACGAGTTTTTACATGTCAAAACTATGGCTGTGGGACATTAAAGAAAAATGTCATATTTGAAATGTGATATGATATTTTTAAACAGTTATAACCAACATCTTTCATATTATTTTAGGGGAAAAGAAGCATCGTTACAACTTATGACATCCATGATTTGCTGTAGCGTAAAACAAATGAGACATTTTTACAGTGTAAAGAAACAAAAATAATTTAAGTAAATATTACCACCACCACTTTGCTCCATTAGTATAGTTTTGTCAACCTGAAAACATCAAGTTAAAAATCATGTAAACAAAAACACTTGAAACAGAGTTGAATATTTCAATTTCTTTGTTGTTTTCCCTTTTTTTAGCATGGCGATAGTCAATTAATAAATGTAGTCATTAGCTATGTTTCCATCCAAAGGTGCGAATTAATTTATGCGCAAATCTGGAATATCGCAAATAAGACGTGCAAATAAAGCGGCGTTTCCATCCAAGTACTCAAAGAGAACAAAATCGTCCCTTTCTGATAAACTGGTGCTAAATATCAAATGTAAAGTAAGTTTATCCTACTCAGTTATGCGCATGTTTTTTTATGCGCATTTTCAAAATCTATGCACATCCTGGCATTTCCATCAACTGTTTTATGCGCATATCCAAAATGCGTATAAAAATAGGTGGATGGAAGTGTAGCTAGTGTGATTCTCATTCTCAATATTTTGATAGCTTCTATATATTGCGCAGTGCTAATCAAAGTGTAAATTGTTTTTGGTCAGAGTATATGCTTGAGTATTTCTGTGGGTGTGCGTTTTTTTTAATGGGTTTGCTGGTCAGTTTTACCCCAATGGCGTTGATGTCACTCTCGTGTCCACCGAAGGTCTGTCTGCACTGGCCTTCACGGATGTCCCACAGTTTGGCAGTGAAATCACAAGCCCCTGAGATGAAGGTGTTAAAGTCTGGAGACACACCGAGGGACATACAGTCTCCCAGATGACCGGCGAACACCGTCTTCTGTGATCCTGTCTCGATGTCCCACAGAACACTGGGGATAAGGATAGAAGTCATGGTAAGAAAACAGCATTCTGTCTCATTTTTTACAGTCAGATTGTTTTAATGAATGTACCAGGTACAGTCTCCAGAGCTGGTGATGATCTCACTGTCACTCAGAAAACGGCAGCAGGACAGGTAACCTGATCAAACAAAACCCAAGACTTAGATTCACATCATAAACTTTCCAAAAAGAGTGAAACTTTAAGACAGGGAGAAATCGTTTTAAAGTATTTCATATGCTAGATATTGTTCTTGTGTATTTCAAGCTGGAAGTGGTAGAAAGCAATAAAGTATTTTTGTACATCATTACTAAACTTAAGTTCATAACTGGGTTTTACTTAATTTCAAAGTATGATAATATATATTTTTACTCAACTATACTTCAGAAGAACAGGTTGTCCCTCCTTATTTTAGTTCATTTGATTCTCTGATTCAAACAATCCATTCAGAGTGTTTCTCCAATCAGAAATTCACTGATTCAAATGATTTATTCAGAGTGTTTCTCCAGTTAAAGATTCACTGATTTAAATGATCCATTCAGAAAACATCTAGTTAAAGATTCAGTGATTAAAATGATCCTGTCAGTGGAAATCTACAGTCAATGATTCACCGATTCAAATTGTCCAGTCAGTGAACATTTACAGTTAAAGATTCAGCGATTCCAATGGTCCTGTCAGTGGACATCTACAGTTAAAGATTCAGTGATTCAAATGGTCCTGTCAGAGGACATCTACAGTCAATGATTCACCAATTCAAATTGTCTAGTCAGTGAACATCTACAGTTAAAGATTCAGTGATTCAAATGGTCCTGTCAGTGGACATCTACAGTCAATGATTCAGCGATTCAAATTGTCCAATCAGTGAACATCTACAGTTAAAGATTCAGTGATTCAAATGGTCCTGTCAGTGGACATCTACAGTCAATGATTCACCAATTCAAATTGTCCAGTCAGTGAACATCTACAGTTAAAGATTCAGTGATTCAAATGGTCCTGTCAGTGGACATCTACAGTCAGAGATTTACTGATTCAAATGATCCAGTCAGTGAACATCTACAGTTAAAGATTCAGTGATTCAAATGGTCCTGTCAGTGGACATCTACAGTCAATGATTCACCAATTCAAATTGTCCAGTCAGTGAACATCTACAGTTAAAGATTCAGTGATTCAAATGGTCCTGTCAGTGGACATCTACAGTCAGAGATTTACTGATTCAAATGATCCAGTCAGTGAACATCTACAGTTAAAGATTCAGTGATTCAAATTGTCCAGTCAGTGAACATCTACAGTTAAAGATTCAGTGATTCAAATGGTCCTGTCAGTGGACATCTACAGTCAGAGATTTACTGATTCAAATGATCCAGTCAGTGAACATCTACAGTTAAAGATTCAGTGATTCAAATGGTCCTGTCAGTGGACATCTACAGTCAATGATTCACCGATTCAAATTGTCCAGTCAGTGAACATCTACAGGTAAAGATTCAGTGATTCAAATGATCCAGTCAGAAAATGTATGCAGTTATAGATTCATCAATTCAAATGATAAAGTCAGTAAACATATGTCCAGTTAAGGATTCACTGATTCAAAAAATCAAGTCAGAAAATGTCCAGTTAAACATTCACTGATTCAAATGATCCAGCCAGAAAACATCTTTGGTCAGTGATTCACTGAATCAAATGATCAAGTTAGTAAACATGTCCAATAAAGATTTAATGATTCAAATGATCCAGTCAAAAAACATAAACTGCGTCCCAAATGGCACACTATACACAATGCACTTATGCACTATGTACTTATGCACTTACACACTCAACAGCATAGTATATGTATGTAGTGTTGTCCTAAATGGGACACTAATGGTTTTTTTACTAAGCGGAAATTCAAACCAAACCGTTTCCCGGATGATGTTTGACGGTTACCAAATTAGTAAAAATAAATGACCAAAGTACCAAATAATACCTGTCATGAATTTAACTGCATTCACAATCGGGAGGCTGTATAATCACTCTTGTAGGAGAATTTTGCTTTCACAATCTAAAAAAAAAAATTATCCAACATGTGCGCCTGAAAGCTCCACCTTTACCGCTACATGAGCAAAGCTGCGGCAGCTGTGTGCGTGAAGTGTCCACACTCCACACTTCATTTTAAAAAGGCAGAATAGACATGCAAACAATCTAGTCATTATGAACAAATTATTTTACAAAACTGCAGTAAAATATTGGTAGTCTTTTAATAGGCATGATGTGTACAAGATTTCGATCGGTCTGCGCTGCTCTGTATGAAGTTGAACGCACCTAAAGATTCACTGATTCAAACGATCAAGTCTCCAGTCAAAAATGTACTGATTCAAATGATTCAGTCAGTAAACATCTACAGTTAAAGATCCACTGATTCAAATGATCCAGTCAGAAGATGTTTGCAGATAAATATTCACTGATTCAAATAATTCAGTCAGTGAAATCTACTGTTAAAGATTCAGTGATTCAAATGATCCAGTCAGTGAACATCTACAGTTAAAGATTCAGTAATTCAAATGATCCAGTCAGAAAACATCTCCAGTCAGAGATTTACTGATTCAAATGATCCAGTCAGTGAACCATCCACAGTTAAGATTCAGTGATTCAAATGAATCAGTCAGAAAACATCTACAGTTAAAGATTCAGTAATTCAAATGATCCAGTCAGAAAACATCTGCAGTCAGAGATTTACTGATTTAAATGATCCAGTCAGTGAACATCCACAGTTAAAGATTCGGTGATTCAAACGATCCAGTCAGAAAACATCTACAGTTAAAGATTCAGTAATTCAAATGATCCAGTCAGAAAACATTTCCAGTCAGAGATTCACTGATTCAAATGATCCAGTCAGTGAACATCCACAGTTAAAGATTCAGTGATTCAAATGATCCAGTCAGAAAACATCTACACTTAAATATTCTGATTCAAATGATCCAGTCAGCAAACATCTCCAGGTAAATATTCACTGATTCAAATGATCAACTAAGTAAAAATCTTCAGTTAAAGATTCACTGATTCAAATAGTCCAGTCAGAAAATGTCTCCAGTTAAAGATTCATTGATTTTAATTGATGTGGTCAGAGCGAGTCTATAATTACTAAACGTATAAAAGTTGAGAAGCAGAACTTAATTCTTTGACTAAATAATATTTTATCAGGGTATCTCTCCTTTAGTGCTTGATTTTTGTACATTGGCCATCGCTGCAAACTAGTTGTCATAATAGTGTGGATAATAAATATTTTGAGTTGTTCTTCTCACCTGTATGTGCTGCGAGCTCACGCATGACCTTCACGTTTCCATCTTTGGCCTTCAGGTTGTAGATGGAGCACATGTTGTCAAGTCCTCCACAGGCCACCATGTTTCCCGAAGGTGCGTATGAACATGTCATCACCCATGAGGACTTCAGCGGGATTGCATGCACCTGCACCACAGTCAGGAACAGTGGTTAGTTCATAGTAAACTGATTAAGATATAGTGGTAATATGTACGTAGCGCTTCATTTCACCTTTATAAATACAAGTACATGTTTGAGCAATATGAGGGTGTTGGATGACAGCCATATACTACTTTTTTTCTTTTTTCTTTTTTAGGAAATGTTTCCATACAGGTGACATCATTGTCAATATGATGACTGTTCACACGTATTAATGAAAACAACTGAAAAGCTGTATTTTTCTATCTATGCCAGGCCAATAGTTTGCGATGCCACTTTGTAAAATGCATGTATGCAAATACAATCCCATAGTCCACCATTATTGTTTTAGTCATCAAGTACTCACTCCTAGTTATAGACTGAACATGTAATGCACATGTCCTTGACAGCACATTTTTAGCAAAATCTTTTTCAAAAACATCCTCTCTGAAACCATTTTCAAATGTTTTTGGGCCATAAACACAGTTGTTATGCAAATAAATGGCCAAAGTACATAAAAAATGGTAATTTTTTTCTATTTACACTAGTGCATTTTTCTTTTAAAGTGCGTAAGTATTGTTACGGTTACTCCGGCATCTTCAGCCTGGGAAAATGAAGTATTTTAAGAATTCTGAAGTAGTGATGGCTGCTTTTGATTGCTGCTTAAATAATTTACGAGTTTCCTCATTATGTTTAGAAAATTGTATGATTCTCTGCTGGGGGACTATACCTAAGTAACTGTAAAAACCTCAAGAGTCATGCGGGTTCATTCAGATCTCCCCCAAGTGGCATATGACTAAAACATAGTTTTAGAAGCTTATAAATCTTTTATTAAGACATTTGTATAGCGAAAAGTAATAAGAGTAATTAGAAGTCCATCTTATATTATGCAAACACTTAATATATTTAATGCCATTGAAAGATACGCTAAGTGGATTTGATAATCTCCTATGAAAATGTACGTTCCGTGTCAGAATGTCTATTTTTTGTTTTGGTCTGTGTAACCCCGCCCCCTGCCAGTTTATCCAATTAGATTTCAGCACCACAGGTTGCCCTAACAAAAAACAGCATATGTCCTTTCAGTCATGAAGTCTGCCTAAAGACGGTCCCACACATGACAGTTGGAAATATCGCATACCAGACACGCACATTCGAATGTTATGTAACATGAAACTATGCAGATGGCGTGCTGTGGTGCGACTGAAATATGAACAGTGTCCTGAGTCATAGCTGGGTGCTGGTGAGCATACTCTGATAGAAATCTATGTTTAGAATTCTAAAATGCATCCACTGTGCGACCCCCTTTAATATATGCTGGCACAGTAGCAGTCTCCGAAATGAGAAGCAGATTCAGAGTTATAAAAATCCCTATGAGGTGTTTTTAATTAGAAAATAATACAAATATTACAAACTTTAGCTCATCAATCTGGCAACCCTCATGTGCATCCAATCAGAGGGCTCAGGTGAAAAAACCCTCTCCTAATATGTCAATCCTACATACATACGTACATAACATTTGCAGTGTGTTTCGTGTTTAAAACAATTTTAGTTCATGTTTTGCCTGCTTTTTTGCTGCATTTACATGGTTTTGACCAGCAGGTGTCCAAAAACATTTTGTGTTTCGAAACAGTGAATCATTTGTAAAGTTTTAAATCATTTCAATCGTTAATTTCAATCGTGATTTCAATCATTTCAGAAGTCTGAAAGCCTTAGTTTCTCCCATCACTATGCTGAAGATTCCTTTTTGGTTTGAAAACTGTAGGTTGTGTTTCAATGTGGACAGACGGAAGTCCAGACATTTGAACAGAGGTGCGGCTAATATCCACTATCTCTCTCTCTGACTAGTCTTCTGGACTATCGTTCCCTGATTCATCAAGCTCCTCTCATAGTACCATTACATAACCTGTAGACAACAAGTATTAATGGAGATCATTTTTCTGAAACGCAGTGAAAACACGAGTCTTTTCATTATATTATATTTTCATTATAAAATGCCATTTTAAAGCAAAAACATACTAGTGTAAACGCAGCCTTAGTTTAAAATGGGGTCATGTGATTTATTCATAAATTAATGGACAGTCATTCCTGAAAACTCTAATTTTGCATATAAAAAAGGAAAACAGACTTTGTGGCTGTTCAGTATTCAATACATTTCTACATGATTCAGTAAACTATAAATCAATAGGTTAATGGAATATCCCACCTAATACATTGCAAATCAAAATAATAATGGAAGTCTAATAAAATTAGATCAACACTTTCGTGAACTCCAACATTTTCATCTAAGCCGTTTATGAACAATTTACAATAATATTAATTCTGCTCATGTTTCACGAATGAAGTCCAGTATTTCACATTTACAACTTTCATTCAACTTTGTCATATTTTGCAGTTGACTTTCTCATAAGTGTGTCTGTCGTCTGTGATCCAGTTTTCTACTGTGTTTCAAAGTCAGTAGGAAAACATATAAAGACCTTAAATGATAAGCGTCATAAAAATCAGCATCTCCAGCCCCAGAAAAAACTGGAACAGGCTCGGCTCTGCTTTCGTGCTTCATGTCATTTAAATGCGTCTCCTCCCAGTTGCACACAATGTGGCCAGTGCCAGCTACTGATTTCCTTAATAGCCAGCACCAGAAATGATTTGCATTTAAATGTCATGACAGCAGCTCCAGGTTAAAGCAACAGACGTTGTCATTTATTATATCTCTAATGACAGGCTCAGTGGCTTTGTAGCTTAATGCGTTCAAAAAATAATAATTGATGAGTACCTTATTGGTGGTGTAGCTGTCCCATACAATCAGTTTACCGTCCTGTGAAGCACTGACGCAAAGTCTAAGAGAGACAAATACATACATCAGGTTAGAAAATAAATATATTGTTGGATTATAGTCTTACTGTAGTGATATTATTATCACTACAGTTTTCACTTTTAGTTTAGTTTTGTTGTATTTTTTAATATTAAGTTTTACATATTACAGATTATTATAAGCTTGTTTCAATTTAGCAAAGCTTAATTGCTTATGTAACATTTTATACTTTCGCTTCGGCATTTTTTACGTTAAACTTCTCTCATCTAACATTAACTTAAAATGACTTCGTTTTTATTTATATTTGTGACCAAGCATTGAAAATGTATGATAAACAGAAAAAACCCCAGCATTTAAAAGCCAGTGTTTATCTGAACATCAAGATACTATCATAGATTTTATTTTTAAAAGTCTTTATTTAATTTGTCATTTTATTTTAATTTACATTTTTTTTATTTTTACATTTTACTATTTTATTTTAAGTTAATTTGTACATTTTTACTATTTTATTTTAAGTTAATTTTTACATTTTACTATTTTATTTTCAGTTAATTTTTACATTTTACTATTTTATTTTCAGTTAATTTTTACATTTTACTATTTTATTTTCAGTTAATTTTTACATTTTACTATTTTATTTTAAGTTAATTTTTACATTTTAGTTAGCGGTTTAGTGAGGTTTTATTTTTTAATTATCTATATAGTTTATATTAATTTTATTGAGTCAATAAAAATGAAATATTCCTACACAACTAGCTAAAAATATTTATGTAAAATACAAAATAAATTTATGCAATTTATTCTATTCCACTTACTCATAATTCATACTTTCCTTGCTGCGGTGTAAAAAAATCTATGATCAATTAGTCATGATAACATATGTTTTTAGTTCATTGTAACTTATTAAACTAAGTTAATCATGTTCTAACTTAACTTTTTAAGTTATGCAAGCTGTTTTAAGTCAGTTTAATACAATGTAAGTCCAAATGACTGAGAAGGTTAATTTGATTCAGCTTAAAGATTTGAGGCAACCAATATTTTTAATGTGGTGATGAACATGAAAAGTAACAATAATTTGACTCATTATAACCTCATAGAAAATATCTACTTTTCTAATCATTCATTTCACTTATCTTTGCCTAAATACAAATCTGGTAAAAATGACATGTATATTTATTATATGCTTGTGCTTGTAGACTCTAGTACATTATGTTCACTACTTTGCATATAGTATAGATATCAGGTTTCTGGAGTTTACTTTGAGTCTGTCCCCCAGTGCATGGCATAGATTTTAGCCAGATGTCCTCTCAATGTCTTTCTGGTCTTTAGCTGCACACGTCCCACCACAGCCGTCCCGGCCACATGATCCTGCAGTGTGAGGTCCTGCACTGTTTTACGAGCTGCCTATAGATATCAGACAATGTACACATAACACAAATTACAGTTCATCTGTAACAAGAAATTCAGATCTAAGACTTTGTAAAGTTAAATACTACAAAAAGGGTAACTGTGCCACCCTGGTCCTTGCTAAGGCCAGTAAAGGCCTGGTCCATGCTAATTGGCCAGTAACTATTTTATAGATAAACTGATTGGATGGGAAGGATTGACAAAGGATCTGGAACTGGGAATCAAACCCGTGTCGCCATGAACACCACAATGCCGGGATGTCGATGCATTTAACCACTAGGCTATTTGTGTCAACTGTACAATGTACTTTAGCCATAAATGAGCAAAATATTGAAAATTTAAATATGTGTGATCTCTGATGGCATTATATCCACGTCAAAGAAAGTCTTCTCACACAGGAGAAATGTAATTGTAGTGTGTGTATATGCGGAGGTACAAGTAAGGTTTCTATCAGTTTGATCATTGCGGTATACTGTTTTATTGAATTTCCTGTTTATACTGTTTTAATTAAAGTCAAACATATTTTGATAGGTGTCAAAAAAACTTATCCTTTCTTAATGTAAACACATCTGAGGTCAGCTGAAAGATGTTTTTACATTATTTTTGGTTCTTTTTTGGCATCATGTGGTCACGCCTTCTTTATTTAAAGTTTGCTTTTAGTTAGGTTGTTATTTAGAGCTGCATCTAAATTTTCCCAAATTCTATTTCTGGCTGCTCATTTTATGCATTAACATGTAATGTGAGAACAATAGAAAGGTGGGATGCTATTAAACTCGAGGCTCAACAGATTTTATATTAAAGGGATAGTTCACCCAAAACTAAAAACATTCTGTCATCATTTACTCATCATTCACTTGCACACCTGTTTGGAAAAAAAAAAAGGTATTTTGAAGGAAGTGGCAAACTTGTAACCATTGACTTCCATAGTATTTGTTTTTCCTACTATGGAAGTAAATGGCTACCAGTTTGCAACTTTCTTCAAAATATCTTCTTTTAAAAAAAGAAACTCATAAGTGTTTGGAATCAAATAGTGAGTAAAGTGAGTAAATTGTCAGTTTTGGGCAAACTATTCCTTTAAGTCCATATTCACTGAATCGAATAAAGAATTTAATCAAGACCTGAACTGAATCAAAATATGAGTTTGCAAATCAAAATTGAATCAGGACATCTTAATTCATGCCCAGCCTTTTATTTGATGCTACATGAACATGGTATGGCATAATGATTGTGTGCTTGTGATTGGGTCTGCAAGAGTATGGGCAAGACTTTGCCACGATGCTTCCCGCTCATGATCATTACGGCACAGACTCTGGAGATAAATGACATCTTCAGTCCAAAATGACCTTGTTGAAACCACGTCATCTTTTTTTTTTGTAGTCTTACACTCTTTATGAACATCTGACATCACAAATTTCCTAGTACAATATAGTATGTGAGCCTAGTAGCATGTTTGAATTCCCAGTGTCTCGAGTATTTGAGAAGCAGTTAGTAAAGAGTTCCTAGAAGATCTACTATTTTGAGATTCTCCAAGATTCTGAAGTGTGCATTTTATAGATTGTATTTTATAACAGATGTGAAGTTCAAATTCAAATGTAGTATAAACTCAGTTAAGGATTTCAGATGATTTTTTAATTTGAAATCAATAAGTTGAATTGCTACACTAAAGGGGGCACACATTGGTCGTGCTGCGCCACGCCACGATTTTTAGAATTGTAAACATTGTTTTCTATGAGGGTACGCATGTTAGTGGCGTCATTCATCAGTCTATTTGTGTTGTTGCTGAGCAACGTATAGAAAACAATGTGCCACGGTGCTTGTCCATTGTGCAACCCACTTCAGTAACATTTTGTTGTGGTTTACCATTTTCTTGCAGATGATTTTAATAGGTAGTTTAATAGATAAGTGGCAACTGTTTTAAAAAAAGTACTGTATTGTAAATTAGCTAACAACTAATTTAGCTGTTAATGGCACAATCCTTTGAAGCTTATTTGGACTTACAAATGATTAGTTCATCCAATTCTGTTATTAATTACTCCCATTTCATTCCAAATTGTTGAGACCTTCATTTAAATTAAGATATTTTACATCAGAGCTCTCTCATCCTCTGTAGACAGCAACTGTCCCAAAACATCCGAAGACCAAAAACATTGTCAAAATATTCCATGTGACTTCAGTGGTTCCACTGTAGTCATACAAAGCTCCAAGAACACTTTTGAGTGCTAAACAAAAGGTAAAAATAAAAAATAAACACGCTTCCTGACCTGGTATGGAAGACATTGGCAAACAGAGTTGTTTTTACAGTTTTTTTGGTGCACAAAAGTGTTCTTGTTTGTATCATTTTTTAAAGTTTTGTATAATTTCAGTTGAACTAATGAAGTCACATTGACTGTTTCAACCGTTTTTGGTTCCTTTTCCAAAATTGTAAACATCTCGGGACCGTTTTTGTCTATGGAGGATGAGAGAGCTCTTATTTTTATATATGATTTATATATGATTACATCACAAGTCACTTTTCCACTGTCACACCAAACCGTTCTAAGAACAGTCAGGTATGGTTCCTGTTATGTTTCCGCTTGAGCCTGGAACAGCACAGCACAAATACAAACCGATCTCAGCATAAAAATCTAGGTATGGTTCGACAACTGTGCTGAACTCTGCTGGAATAATAGAGCCTATGTGTGCATGAAGTGCATGGTTTATTTATTGTTTGTTTGTTTGTTATTCAGCAAAGTAATTATCAGGAAAAAATGAGCCCCAATAACAGAAATATCAGATCATTATCATATTGCTGTTTACATTACACATACATTACCAAAGCTACGGCTGACGCATTTGTATTGCATTCCCAAAATGTTTGTTATCAGCACCGCAGTGGATAATGGAAGTTACGCAAACAGAACCACTCGCCTAAATCATGAAAAAGCAACTTAAAATATCTTAATTTGTGTTCTGAAGATGAATGAAGGTCTAAGGAGATTGGAACGAAATGAGGGTGAATAATTAATAAAAGAATTTGCATCTTTGTGTGAACTTTCCCTTAAAGAATAAACATTTGTTAAGTTAGAGAAGTAAATGAAACTCTCACTAACAGTGATGTCATCCTTCAGCTTCTCCGCCTCCTTTCGCAGTTGCTCCATTTCACCCATGGCAACGGTTGTCAGGCACAGTCACCCAGAGACAGGAAGTGAGGTCAGTAAAGCAGAGAGAATGCTGGGAAAAAAACTCTCCTAAAAATAAATATACATTTCATTGTTAAGCAATCATGACTGAGCAATTTATTTGAGTGCTTGTGGGAAGAGCTCATTGCTGTTTATTACACTCTAATACATCTTCAGTTGCCCTTACAAACTGCTATTTGCAATTCAAACTCTCCTCAACCTGGTTTGCAAATCCTCACAAATAGGGATGCATGCAAAATTTCATGTCGCCACCACCACAAACATTCAAGGGCATAATGAGTCAATGTTCATACACCTGCTTTTACATAGTTTAGTGCATTAATGCATTATATAGATCTACAGCACATTTGTTATGGGTAAATCCAAATGCTTCTATGGGGGGAAAGGTTTTAACCTGATAACAATAATAATTACTGGGATTCGGAAACAAGAATGAGCATGTTCACATTAGTATTACTCAAATGTTTTTAGTCATTGTTGAGTTTTTATTAATAATAAATGTTTTTATTTAGTTATCATAGTAAATTTAGTTAGAATTTTAGCAATTTCTTTTATTTATATATTTTTTAAATGTAGTTATACAAGTTTAAATGTTTAATTTTAGTTTTGAATGATTTTAACATTCATTTTGTTTTGTTTTTAAGTTGTTTATTTTTTGTAAAAAAAAATTTGTAAAATTTTTTATTTAAAAAAATTGCAAATATATCTTATATAAATTACAAATATATCCTATATAGGCTTTAATTTCTGATATTTCTTTAGCATTTAGAAACTGTTAATACATATTCGGTTCAAATTTTTTTTACTGACATTCATATGATACACATTATTGTCAAACTCTTTCAGTAAATTGATCTATAACTTGGTCAATTATTATTATAAATCAATTATATTATAAAAAAAATATTAGAAATATAAATAAATTATAAAGTTTACCCAGTTTGCTTATACAATTAATACCCTAATAGCCTCTTTAACACAAAAAAAATGTTAAGATCCCTCTCACGAGTTATATATCTCTACATTTTGAATATCTCGTCTTACCTTACAAAAGTCGATTAATACAAGCTATTCCCTTTAGTTTTGAATCTTTGCGTCTCTCCTGATGGCTCATGACCAAATGACTTTTGCCTAAAATTTGTTTGCCAGGTGAAAGCGAGAAAACAAAGGGTGTGGATGAGAGAGAGAGAGAGAGAGAGAGAGAGGTGGAGCGATGAAGAGAGCGAGATCATCAATAAACAGCCAAATCTCCCTGTTCTGGAGCTGGAGGTGAGCGCTATACCTGGAATTTTTTTATATTTGCCATCAGTGTGAATTAAACGGCAAGGTAATGTTATTAACCGTCAAGAGCACGAGCACCTAACGCCATAACCAGAAAGAGACTAATGAGAGAGAGAGAGACTGAGTGAGTTTAAATCCACACTGCTGAGATTTTAAGGGAGGCCTTTTGAATCAAATCTGCTCTCATCCGATTATTGACTGCTCTTTGCATCTGGATAAGAGCTACAGCAGAGACGGGGAGGGGAGGGGGGGGGGGTAGATGGAGAGAAAGAGAGAGAGAGGGATCTAGGAATGAGTGTGAAAGTGTGGCCTGGCCATCATTTGAATATGCACCTCCTCAGATCACATTGCTTAATGAAAGGTCTGCCAAAATAACATTACTTTCTACAGTTTTTTATGCTCAAAAAAGTCCTATAACTAATTATTTGTGGCCTCAAATGAACATAATATCTAGGTGATGTTTTATTTTTTAAATATGCTCTGTTAAACTAGGTTGTTTGAAATTATTACAAATGTTGGTGCGTCAAATTAAAAACGTTACACTTATGTATCTACTTTAGTGTTTGGACTAACTATTGTGAAAATAAAAAGGAAAAGTGTGGGCTAATTGATGTTCCATTTATCATTCAGTGCAAAAAATATATGGAAATAGCTTGTATTAATTCAAAAATGAAACGGACGTATTCTGACCTTAAATGTATTAATAAATACATGATCATGCTAAATGTTATTATATCTTAACTGATTAGAAACTTCCTGTTGACTGATTAAACCTAGTGGTTCTAAAAAATTTAATACTGTTTTTAAACTGTTATTTACTGTTTTAAATAGTGTTTTTAATGTGCCTTTAAATGATTAATATAATAAATAGGCCAGATAAACATTTTACTAAACAAACATTTCACGATGAATGACATTTTATAGGATGTCTGCTGTAAATCATGGTTCAAATGGTCAATAGTCCTACTTTTTTCTCTAAACAGCACAATTTTTAATGTTCGGGAAGCATGTTTTATGGATTTAAACCATAAAACTGATTGTCATTTGCGTTATGCTTAAGTAATCTCAATATTGTTATCAGCATTTTAACTTTGGCGTATTCATAAGCAAAAACTAAAGCCATAAACAAACCCAAAATTCAAAAGCAAAAAAACCTCACTCACTTGTTACTCTTGGATGTTCCTTCACTCTGTTTGTATTTCTTATCCCTTTGAGACTGTATCCACACTTGCTGTTTTCTCAGGACAATGTTCATTCAGATTTTCTGCCGTACGCACCTCCTGATCCCCGTCTCTCTCTCTCTCTGTGATGCTTTTGTGATGGGCAGATGAGGATTGGAGGGGATGAAGTGAGATCAGGGCTGAAAGGATAAAGCCTGGGATGGAGAGAGCGAGAGGGAGGGAAATCTGTTAGTGGAGGAGAGAACAGGGAAAAAAGACAACAGGACTAAATAGTGGAGAGAATCAGGTCATGAGGTCACATGACAGAAAGCAGGTGTGTGTGACGGGCCAGGTGAGACAACAAAACGATTCCCCTTTTTCCTTCCTCGGAGGATGCATGTCTGTCAGCTTCAGCAGTTTAGCAAATAATCAATGATTCAAATGCAGAAATAGCGAATGGCTTGAGGTCAATAGTTAAATTATAAAGTTATATATTTATATTAAATTATAAAAATTATATACACTCACTGGCCACTTTATTAGGTACACCTGTCCAAATTCTTGTTAATGCAAATTTCTAATCAGCCAATCATATGACAGCAACTCAATGCATTTAGGCATGTAGACATGGTCAAGACCATTTGCTGCAGTTCAAACCGAGTATCAGAATGGGGAAGAAAGTGGGAAGAAAATTTTTAAGTTACTTTGAACGTGGCATGGTTGTTGGTGCTAGATGGGCTAGTCAGAGTATTTCAGAAACTGCTGATCTACTGGGATTTTCACGCACAACCATCTCTAGGGTTTACAGAGAATGGTCCTAAAAAGAGGGAATTTCCGGTGAGCAGCAGTTCTGTGGGCGCAAATGTCTTGATGTGTTGATGCCAGAAGTCGAGAATGGTGTCAACGCCACAGCCTACCTGAGTATTGTTTCTGACCATGTCCATCCCTTAATGACCACAATATACCCATCTTTTGATGGCTACTTGCAGCAGGATAACGCACCATGTCATAAGGCTTGAATCATCTCAGACTGGTTTTTTTAACATGACAAAATGGCCTCCAGAGTCACCAGATGTCAATCCGATAGAGCACCTTTGGGATGTGGTGGAATGGGAGATTGGCGTCATGGATATACAGCCGACAAATCTGCAGCAACTGTGTGATGCTATCATGTCAATATGGACCAAAATCTCTGAGGAATATTTCCAGTACCTTGTTGAATCTATGCCATGGAGGATTAAGGCAGTTTTGAAGGCAAAAGAGGTCCAACCTGGCACTGGTAAGGTGTACCTAATAAAGTGTATAAATTTTTTTAAGATGTATGGGCTAGCTTTTTCAGCCTATGATAACCTTCCGGTGAAAGGTTAATGCTACTATTTTCATAAGGTTTCTTTTGCAGCACTGATATTGTAATTAATTAAAACACAATCAGTTTAATAGACTTTTGCATTTATTTAGTTGTTCAAGCGTAAACTGAGATGAAAGACCGTGTAACCGCTAGTGCCATCAGTAACAGCAGGCTAGTGCAGAAACTGCATTGAATACTGGGGTAAAATACATTTTCATATTTTAAACACATGGTGGGGGAAAATAGAATTTAATGCAGTTCTTTTTGTCTAGTCTGAGACCCACTTTATTTCATATATCAATCATGCAGTGAAGATCACTGATTTTTATAGAAATCAGAACCTAAACGTGGCGATTTTGTAAAGAAAGACAGTTCACTGGAAGCGATTGCTAGGCTGGCTGACTGAAAATTAAAAGTTTGTGTGCAAATACCCCATTGGACAAGGCTTTTAAAATTTAGAAGTACATACAAGATTCACAGCAACAAAAATGCTGAGTTTCACACAATTACTTAATGTTGTCCCAAAACAAATCAATTAAGTTAACTTAATCGTTTCTACAAATTAAAGTTGATTGAACATATACAGCAGACCTGTAGCTTGTACTGTTTTTTGTTCTTAAAAAGTGGACCTTTTTGCAGTTATTTGCCTTATTTTCTATTTAATTATGAGATTTAAATAGGTTGCATTTTATTGAGATTTTAAGCACTATTTTTTGCTGGATTAGCCTGTTGGGTGGTCATCATAACCACACTTTTTGATGTACCAAAAACATTTCCTAAAGATTTACATCAATTATCATTTACATCCTATGCATCATATGTACATCAATTACATCATATATCATTAGAAAAAAAATGTAGGAATCTGTTAAAGTTTTAAATTAAAAACTGTAGTCTACTGTCATTTAAATGTCATTAATTTAAACAACAAACTGGCCAGCACATTCAGCTTTTCTCAGTCACACTGAAGCGACAGCCAGCACAGGATTCTGCTTGGTGTTAAAGCCTTTTTCAATGGATAATTTTCACAATTTATTATGGCATAACAGTCAAAATAGTACAAATGTATAGGACAAATTCTGGACCTTTGTCAGTGAGTAGTGGGTCATTCAAACCACCCGAACCCCCCTGGCTATGGGCCTATACAGTAACAATTAAGTTGTCCCCAAAATAACACCAAAAAATGTTGTTTCAACTTATTTTAGTAGTTTGAACTAGCAGCAAAAGTTATTTTTTGAAGTGTACTTTAAAATTTACAAATGAATTTATTTGCACATCTTAAAGGACATTTTTGTTATGTTTCTTTTCTTTTGATAATGCAAACAGCACACATTTTAGCAATAATAATAAAGTAAAAAGGTGTGTGTATTTATTTATTTAGAAGTCTGTTTTACCCTACATACAATAATAGTTCCTCTCAGGATTTTAAGGACAAAAAAGTCCCAATTGAAATACATTATATTTTGTATGTTTGTATAGTTTTATTTATTGTATAAGTAGCCTAGTCTGTTTTTGTGTGTGGAAATGTGACAATACACAAAAATAACAATAAATTAATATTAATATTTTTTCTGATCATCCTAGACTAATAATTCAATAAATTAAAGAAAATCTGCTTATCCTTTACTCCAGTGTTTCTCAACCACGTTCTTGGAGGACCACCAGCTCTGCATATTTTCCATGTCTCCTAACTAAACACACCTGATTCAGCTCATCAGCTCATTAGCAGAGACTGAAAGACCTGTAATAGGTGTGACAGACAAAGGAGACATCCAAAACCTGCAGTATTGGTGGTCCTCCAGAAATGTGGTTGAGAAACACTGCTTTAGTATGCCAAATCATAAAGTGGCATTATGCACAGCGTTAAAATCCTTAAAATTAAGGATTTTTAGTAGTTAAATGGACTGAAGCTAATAAAGAAATCTATGTCAGTGAAAGTGAAATATTTACATCAGATACATTTATGCTTTTTTGACGCTGATATTTTTGGCCTCAATGGGCTTGTGTGGCTTTTTTAAATTGCTGGCCAAGGCTCAATTCAATGTGTTGCTATTACTATTTAATTTAATCCATTTCTTTCTAATTATTTGCCATTTCTGAATGAAAATCTGTTTTTAAGATTTTTTAAAGATTTTTTTAAGCTTTTCGAGAGTATACTATAGTAAATAAAATGGGATTAATTCATAAGTTATCTAGTTTTATCATTAATATGTATGTGTTTTGAGTCAAATATTCAGTTGAGTTTTGTTTTGTTTTCTAAAGTAATGGTAACCTTTTTCAAATCTTCTTCAAAAGATCATTACTCTTTCCAAAATGACAAAAGGTTTTCATGTTTAATGTTTCAGACTTTAACTGTTTAGTAAAAAAAAGGATAAATATATAATGAACATGTCTCCAAACTCTATTTTTAAAAAGCCGCCATATGAAAGTAATGCCAACAGTGGCCTATTAGTCATGAATGAGCTGGCACAATTTCCACAACATTAATGGAAGAAAAGCGAAAACTGTAAGTAGTGGATTGGGAAGTCATGTCTATGTATGGAGTTTCAGATCACTGAGAGCCGGTGTTGCGTACCGCTTTGAAACCGTTTCAAAATGAGTGATATTTATACTCGGAGGTGAGCGGAAGGCTAGAGTTTCATATACACAACTTACAATCTGCTGAGTGTAAAAATTAGTATAAGAAACTATTAAACATGCTGATTTAGGAGCAGAAATGAGAGAGTTTTTTTGTGTGGCAAAAGAGCTTAAAGGCCTGTGAACGTTTAAGGCTTTGCTTAAATCAATTTTAGTGTCCTGATTTAGATCTGACAAACTATCATTATCATAAATATAACTCGTCCACCCCCACCGCGCCGAAGCAGACAAAACCTCGCAGCATGCTGGATAAAATCATCACCCGATTTAGCAAGGAGGGTGGGGGGACGACGCGACCCATGGGTGAAAGGGATTATATTCTATTAGGACAAAAGGGAGTGGTTTACTTTTGCATGGATGAACATTGAGGAAACGTTATGTGCAGCATTAGGTTCAGTGTCATGCAAAAAGGCCTTTACTGTATGTGTATCCATACAGGACTGTGTGTGTATGTGTGTGTGAGGGGTTTTTGCCTACATTAAAGGCTTAAATTGTGGGCAAATGTCTTGTAAAACTTGAAATCAGTCACACTCTGGGATCAGCCTATGGTGTCTGTGAAAACAAAAACAGATTAATAATCACGCTTTATAGTGTCTTACTGAAAATGAGTGAAAAACAATGATTTGTTTACAGAGGAGACTGAAAATAGCATTAGTATGTTAAACATTAAAGGAAATTCCCCATAATTAAGTCTGATAAGTGTATAAAGAACATTATTAAAATGATTCACAATAAATATAGGTCCCATTTTATATTAAGTGGCCTTAACTAATATGTTCTTACACTTAATCTTTTGTGTGTTTTTACATTGTACTTATGATTGATTAAATACCTGCTTGTAGTGGATTTCTGTAATTACATTTACAATGTTGACCAAATCTATCCATACCACCAAACCTGTCCCTACCCCTACCCGTATCTCACCTCAAGAGCTCTAGAAGTGTTTTTTAATACATTATGAACTAGGGCTGCACAATATATCGTCTGCGCATCAATATCGCAATGTGTGTTTGCAATTGTCACATTGCAAGATATGTAATGTTGAGTTTGGATTATATTGTAGATGATCAGAAACCACAGGTCAAAACACACGAGGTTTGTGAAGACTTTAAGCACAATAGAGTGAAAGTTAATGTGAGTGTGACTATGTAAGCATTTTAAGAGAGTTCAAAGCATTTTAATAGAGCATAAATAAGTTTAATAAAGATTAATTTTATTGAACAATTGATATAATGAAGACTATGCATTGTTAATTTACGCTTGATTATTCAATTTCTGTAACCGAGTACTGTTAGACTCTCCACAGAAAAAGCACTGTTTATTTCACTTGAATATTTACTCCATTGTGTTTATTTATGTGTAGTTTGTTTATTTTATGTATATAATACATTACATAAAAATACATTTATATTTCACTCCCCTATAAAATCATCCCAATCAATTCAAAGTCTTTGCAAAAAAGTTATTCAAGTCATCTGATGAAATTATAACTTATTATATTATTTTATATACAGCTGAAGTCAGAATTACTAGCCCCCTGAATTATTAGCCCCCCTGTTTATTTTTTCCTCAATTTCTGTTTAAAGGAGAGCAGATTTTTTTTTCAACACATTTCTAATCATAACAGTTTTAATAACTCATTTCTGATAACTGATTTATTTTATCTTTGCCATGATGACAGTAAATAATATTTGACTAGATATTTTTCAAGACACTTCTATAAAGCTTAAAGTGACATTTAAAGGCTTCACTAGGTTAATTAGGTTAACTAGGCAGGTTAGTGTAATTAGGAAAGTTATTGCATAATGATGGTTTGTTCTGTAGACTATCAAAAAATATTTAGCTTAAAGGGGCTAATAATATTGACCTGAAAATTTTTATTTTTTTTTTTAATTAAAAACTGTTTTTATTCTAGCCGAAATGAAACAAATAAGACTTTCTCCAGAAGAAAAAATATTATCAGACATACTGTGAAAATTTCCTTGCTCTGTTAAACATCATTTGGGAAATATTTAAAAATGACAAAAAAAAAAAATCAAAGGGGGGAAAATAATTATGACTTCAACTGTGTATCGCAATATATATTGCAGAGAAAAAAAATATCGCAATGTAAAATTTTTTATATGAATTCTCTCGCAGTGCATCATGGGATAGCATTGCATCCATCAGATGCGCACTTCATAGTCTCACCAGAAATAGTAGGTCATTCGGGTATACTATATAGTATGGAAGTATGTGATTTTAGATGCAGCTAAAGAGGTTCTGCAATTTCTGCATTCTACACCTTATAAGTTTGATTTTTGCATAAACAGGTCCCCTTAAGAAAGCTCCATATCTGTCTCTCATTGAAAGCAGAACACAATGCTGAACATGGCGTTACCACTTGTTTGATGTTTGATACATTTAAGATGTGTGTTTTCTTTGAACATATATCGGACTGCTTGTATTTAATGACAAAACTGTACACATGAATTAAAATCAAGAATGCAGAGAGTTGTATCCAACTGAACCAAATCGATAGCATGATAATAATAAATGAACTGAACCTTGAGATCAGTGTAGGTTCACACCCCAAGCAAATATAATCTCAAATACAGCCGTTTTTGCTGTTGGGTGTAAATAATTTCACACATTTCTTTTGTCCCTGATTGATTTCCATATAAAAATCCTGCATTTCATTTTTGTTCACATTTACCTTCCATAGTGCAAATTTCAGTTCATTCAAACTGTTACTGTAATTAAAAACATTTTAACTGTCACAGATGCACAGTAAATAATTGTGAAACTAGAATGTATGTAAATATACAAATTTAACTTGAGCCTATCTTATTCCACCCTGCTGAAAAATACATCTTAAACCAGCCAAGGCTGGTTGGCTGGTTTTAGCTGGTTGACCAGCCTGGTTTTAGAGGGGTTTTGGTAATTTCCAGCCTGGTCTTAGCTGGTTAGGCTGGAAAATAACCAGCTAAAACCATCTAAAAACAGCTTTACCAGCCTGGTTTAAGCTGGACATAGTTGGCCTTGGCTGGGCTCCCAGCCCAGCTTGGCTGGTCAAGCTGGTTTTAGCTGGTCATCTACCAGCCTGACCAGCTAGGACCAGGCTGGAAACGGCCAAAACCCCTCTAAAACCAGGCTGGTCAACCAGCTAAAACCAGCCAACCAGAAAGATGGGTTTATGCAGTAGGCAGACAAAAAAATACGATGTACAACATAATTAGATCAGCTGAGCAGTTTAGGAGAAATAAGAGCAATTAATGGTGTCTAATGTTTCCCGAAGAAAGAATCCAAGAGGACTGAAAAGGACACACTGGAAAACCTGCAGCTGTTTAGGGTTAAAATGTCTCGCTTTAAAAAATGTCAGAGAATGGAACATGGACTGCTCCATTATCACTACAAACATCAACGCACTTCAGCAAAATCCAGCAGTGTGTTGTGTAATGTTACATGTTATCATGAGGGAGAAAGAGATTATTCAGGAAAGTATATCTCAGTGATAGTCAAACGTCAATGGAAACAGGTCAGAAGGGTCTTAGTCATTTACCTAAGAGGTATCAGAGACTATAGATATCTCTATGCATCTGCTTCTCTCTTAAACACTTAACTGTTTTCCGAGCCCAGATGCACTGGATGATATTAACACCTTACCAACCATTAGCCATTTTACCCGCTATTTTACAGAGCAATGAAGATTAATACAAGCATGGAGGATCAATGGAGTTAAGCAAATAAGTAAGGCGAGAGTCTGATTGTTGGTGCATTAAAGGGTCAGTGATATTAGGGTTTGGGATTAATGGAAGGGGCGTCATGTTGAAACGGGGAGTCGGGTATGAATGATTACATGATTTCATGCCTGGATTATTATTCCATACTCTAAATGGGAGATTTGTAAGCTTCATAAACAAATGCACTCATTTATGAGGGATTATGTGTAATCTCGCTCTCTCTCTCCTGCCCTCCCTCGTTCCATCAGTGCTAATGTGCTGCAGTTTGTCCACACTTCCCCTCCTCCCGCTCTCCACTCACTTGCTTTAATGTGCCGCTGTCGAGATGTATTAAACACTTACACCGCCCGTCTTTGTTTCGATTGGTTTTGATTTTGACATACAATGATAACATGGTGTTACATTAAAGGTGCTGTTTGTTTGGGTTTTTGGTTTGTTGTTTTGATTTATATGATAGTGGTCTTGCATTTATACTGACACCAAGTGGTGTGGATGAAGTATTATGCAAAATCCCATGTAATATACACTCACCAGCCACTTTATTACGTACACGTTACTAGTACCGGGTTGGACCCCCTTTTGCCTTCAGAACTGCCTTAATCCTTTATGGCATATATTCAATGAGGTACTGGAAATATTGCTTTGAGATTTTGATCCATATTGACATTATAGCAGCTGCACATTTATGATGCAAATCTCCCATTACATAAAATCCCAAAAGTGCTCTATTGGATTGAGCTCTGGTGATAGTGCAGGCCATTTGAGTACAGTAAACTCAACGTCATATTCAACAAATCAGTCTGAGATGATTCACGCTTTATGACATTACACGTTATGCTGCTGGAAGTCAGAGGATGGGTACACTGTGGTCATAAAGGGATGGACAAGGTCAGCAACAATACTCAGGTAGGCTGTGGTGTTGACACGGTGCTCAATTGGTACTAACGGGCCCAAAGTCTGCCAAGAAAATATCCCCCACACCATTACACCAGCACCATCAGCCTGAAACGTTGATACAAGGCAGGATGGATCCATGCTTTCATGTTGTTGATGCCAAATTCTGGCCCTACCATCTGAATGTCGCAGCAGAAATCGAGTCTCATCTGACCAAGCAATGTTTTTCCAATCTTCTATTGCCCAATTTTGGTGAGCCTGTGTAAATTGTAGCCTCAGTTTCCTGTTCTTAGCTGACAGGAGTGGCACCCGGTGTGGTCTTCTGCTGCTGTAGCCATGTTGTGCATTGAGAGATGCTCTTCTGCATACCTCGGTTGTAATGGGTGGTTATTTGAGTGACTGTTGTCTTTCTATCAGCTGGAACCAGTCTGGCTATTCTCCTCTGACCTCTGGCATCAACAAGACATTTGCGTCCATAGAACTGTCACTTACTAAATATTTTCTCTTTTTTAAACCATTTTCTGTAAACCGTAAATATGGTTGTGCGTGATAATCTCAGTTGATCAGCAGTTTCTGAAATACTCAGACCAGCCCGTCTGGCACTAACAACCATGCCACTTTAAAAGTCACTTAAATCCCATTCCTTCCCCATTCTGATACTTGTTTTGAACTGCTGCAAAGCGTCTTGAGCATGTCTACATGCCTAAATGCATCGAGTTGCTGCAATGTGATTGGCTGATTAGCAATTTGCGTTAGCGAGCAGTTGGACAGGTAACCTAATAAAATGTCCAGTGAGTGTAAATTAGCACTTATGATGTTACTACATTCACTTATCTTTTTTTTCAATTATAAGACACACTAATTTATTAAATGTGAAAATTGTGTACATCTTTTAAAAAAATACTAATAATTATACAGTATAATAATTTCTTGGGATATTGACACCTGGTATTAAGTTGTTATTGTCAATCCAAACACAAATGGGTGATGCTAAATATTAGTGTAAACAAGTTCTAAAATGTTTTGTTTGTCAAAAACATGTTCGGGTAGCTTTCTTAGTGTAACCGCTCATGTGGTCAAATTCTTTCAAACAGCCACAAAACACATTTTCACTAGTGACCAACAGTGGTGTAAATTAACGAATAACAAAAACTCAAATTACTGTAATTGAGTAGTTTTCCCTTTACTAGAATCACACTTTACCAAGTAGTCCATTTGATAGCTTTGTATTATTACTTTTACCACACTATTTTGCCTCAGCCTGAAGTCACTACTTCGTTTATTTTTTCTTCTCTATGGTAATTGGCCAAGTAGAATAATCAGTCCCATGATTCCAGTCTAATCAAATTGCGCATAGAAAAATCACATTAGAGAGACCAACCTCAAGACATGGACACTATAAATTCAGTAAAAATGTACAGGGTGGAATGGACTTAAACAATAACTACGCACTACAGAATTTTACGTTTTCAAATAATTACATGTATTCTATCAGTGTTGTACAAGCCTGGTTTTGTGAATTAAATTTATGCACAAAACTGGAATATCGCATAAAAGATGTGCGAATAAGGCACCGTTTCCATACATAGAGTCAAAGAGAACAAAATCATCACTTCCTGATTAACTGCTGCCAAATATCAAAAGTAAAAGTGGAATTTGCTGCGGTAGGAGAAGCTGCGTGAATCTTTTCCTTATTTAATAAATGACTTGCGCCTCAGAAGACAATTGCCAACATGCAATGAATGCCTGGCTGCGTTTGGTTTGAAGGCATGAGATGCGAAGCACAGACGCTCTTGACAATTCTGAAGGTTATTAATAATATAATAACACTAATACTTGTCATGATTACCAGCAATCTCTTACCACCAGAGGTCGCTGGTAAGCACTCACTTTTACAATAACCTATGGACTACAAATCCGCCATTCATGGACTACATTTTCATACATGCACTCCGTTCACAAACACACATGCTTCCTCATTTTGACTGATTACACCTGCACCAGCTGAGGATTGTCAAAGACTGATTACACACACTATTTAAACAGCACACACACTCACTTCCCTTGCCGAGTCTTGTTATCTGTAAAGTGACATTACAACACGGTTCCCTTAGTCTTGTTCCGCCGTGGTTTTGATCTTTGCCTGGTTTCCCTTTCTCCTTGTCTGCCGCCTGTCTACCGACCTCTCGCCTGTGTTTGACTACGATTCTGGACTGCCTTTATACATCTGTTTGCACCTGTGTTGACCATTGCTTCCCTGACTTTGAATAAACCTGCACGTGGATCCTAAACCTCAGTTGTCTCTGTCACTCCCTGTGTTACAATACTGAAACGGTTAAGGTGTTTTAGAATGACCAAAACAGCGTTTCAAATGTTTTATAATGTGCTCAGCCTGCTGATTTATCGATTCACACAAATTTTTAACATCACATGATCTCTTATAACAAAATACTTTTTTTTTATGCACAAACTGGAATTTGCTTGGTAAAAGAGTTTCCATCGTAGTTAATGCGCATAGTTTCTTACAGAATAAAAAGTTTATCCTACTCGGTTATACGCATATTTTTTTATGCGCATTTTCAAAATTTGTTGAGAATTATTTATTCTTGCTGTTTGGAAACATAGCAAGTGTAATACTCACTACTGATATATTAAGTACTTTTAGAAGGGTACTTTTTAGTAGCAGTATTAGTACAGATACTTTTACTCGGAATACCACTAAAATGCAAGTTAATACCAGGTGAAACAGGGTCTCATAATTCCCCTTTACTTTATTATTTGACTAAAAACAAAAAAAAAACAGACATACTGAAACAAATGCACACACATAACCACACTCACTCACACATATAAAAACAAAACCAGGTGGAAGAGTCTGGCATAAATATAAATTATGATTCACAAAGAGACCAGGTGAAATAGCAGTGTGGCATTCAGTGTCCACCAAAGTCTCTTTTCTGATAGTCTTTAATCGTCTGTCATTCTTACAGCTCATCCCGCCTGCCTGTCACTCGTTCTCTGTCTTTGCTCTTCTCTTTGCCTTGGCTTCTCCCGCTGCGGGCAGATTTTACAGCACTTTCGCCATCGGCCTTCTCGTCTTTTACTACACTCTGTCCATCTGCAGCCCACAAGTCTTCAGCTTCTTCACGTTCCTGAGGTGAGGTTAAACATGAGTGTTAGTGCATACGTATTAGACCTGTCCTCTTTCAGTTTGTTATCAAATCTCTACACCAGTTTCTCACCATATCTTTGTGGTGTTTTTCAGTGGTGAACCAGAGCGCTAATGCACATCGACGACCTTTCGTGACTGCGGTAACACCATGGGGATTCACAGGGCCTGATGTAAATCCAACAAGTCGCCCACATTTTGGCTTAACAGTTGCCTGGAGGACAAAAAAATGAGGTATGGAGAAATTGGGTGGCGTTCACTTACAGGGATAGTTCACCCAAAAATGAAAATTTACAATTTACGGGTGATTAAATACGTCGTTCCAAACCTTTTTAAGTATCTTTTTTCTGTTGAACACAAAAAAAGATACTTTAAAAGGTGAAAACCTGTTAGCCATTGACATCCATATAGTAGGAAAAAACAAATACTATGGATCCAACTTTATTTAAAATATCTTCTTTTGTTTCAGCAGAAGAAAGAAAGTCTAACAGGTTTGGAACAAGTGAAGGGTGAGTAAATGATGACAGAATTTTCAGTTTTGGGTAAACTATCACTTTAAGGCCCAGATTTTCTTAAAAGTGAATCAAAGAATGAACTGATTTGAAGTCAGTGTGAACAAAATCATGTCAAAATGAAGCAACTGCTTTCTTAACTGCTGTTTTCTCATTGTTTTGTGTTCTATAGTGTTTATGTTTGTTATTGAGAAGAAAGGGCAGCACATGTTTATATAATCATCTAAACAGCTGTTTCAACTCTTCTTTCAGCAGAAGTGGGCAGCATCTGGATGAACACTACAATATATTGTGGCTCAGGTATTTCAAACCTCTTTCAACCCCTTCACAAAGAATGAACATAAAACTCGTTCTAAAAATGTACCATTTAAAATGAAATTAAATTAAAACTTACTGTTACTGTTTTGGCATCTCGATCGGTGAAGAAGAAATTACCTCCGTCAAAATCATCATTCAGGTACAGAACTGCACTGCAAAGGCAACAATACAAACAGATTATGAGTCAGCGTGTATAACAGAAGGGACATTTCTATCTATACACAGTCAATTAATTACTTTCTAGATCAATACATTTATTTTCAATAGATGAGGCTTGGCGGCATGGTTAGCACTGTCGCCTCACAGCAGGAAGGTTGCTGGTTCGAGCCCTGGCTGGGTCAGTTGGCATTTCTGTGTGGAGTTTGCATGTTCTCCGTGTTGGCGTGGGTTTACTCGGGGTGCTCCAGTTTCCCCCACAGTCCAAAGACTTGTGCTACAGGTGAATTAGGTAAGCTAAATTGTCCGTAGTGTATGTGTGTGTATTTTATCTCATAAAGTGTCATAGTGGATGAATACCAACACAGAAACTGTGGGATTTCACAACGTCCCAGAAGAAAGACCATACTCCAAATTCCACAGTCACACACTGACTATGGTAATAAAAAAACATTGGGTAGTCTGAATAGTTTTGAAAGCATGAACTTGTCTTCTGTAGGTTAAACAACCCACTGTCATTCATCTTGTGTATGTCCTGTATCTGCACCTGAGATCTCGATGAGTGAAGGCCGGAGCTTCTCTCCAGCACTTTCTGCTTTCTGGCTCCAGGATGCAGTTATCCACATGCACTGGGTGAGAGAGATCCGACCGGCCCTCCTGGTGTCCTACACGCACACAAACACAGACAATTATACATGTTTTGAGCAAGACTTTAAATTTTGTTAATAATATGTGTGTGTATGTGTAAAAGACTGTTTGAGCACTATAGAGTTTTGTACCTCTGATGGCAGAGCGGCAAACCAAGTGTGTGTAAGCAAAATAGAGAAGAGAAGGGGTTCTGAAGTAGGAGTCCATCAGCTCTTTTACAGTCTCCCCGATCCCATGCAGCAGCCTGGCATCTGATTGGTTAACCAGCCCGCCCTGAGCCAACTGGAAAACACATATTCTCTAGTACATTATCAAGGTAAACTTGTTATGCAATTTTATGATACTTTTTTTGGTTATTCTTATTCAAGTTTTTTTTTTTTGCAAGTGTGTGATATGGAGGGAGCACATCAGTGGAAGTGCGGTATGGCTAGGCAATATATAGTAATGTCAATCAACAGAGATTTTTCTACATAGTTAATCTGTTCATTTACATTAGAGCAGCACAAAAACATGTTTAATGTGTCATTTAAATAACATGATGGAGACCTGAAGAATCTCACAGAGACACCTCAGTCTGGTCAATTCAATTCACTTCACTTTTGTGGCTTATTGACCTTATTGTGCAATGTGGAAGTGTGCTTGTTTTTGCTATTGTTTTAGAACAGTGGTGTCCAAACTCGGGCCTGGAGGGTCGGTGTCCTGCATTTTTTAGGTCCAAACACACCTGAACAAGCTAACCAAGCTCTTTCTAGGTATACTAGAAACTTCCAGGTAGGTGTGTTGAAGGAAGTTGGAGCTAAACTATGCAGGACACCAGCCCTCCAGGACAGAGTTTGGACACCCCTATTTTAGAACTTCCGGTTCAGTTGCTTATGGGAGAAATAACTAGGAATAATAAATGACAGTAAACGGTCAAACTACTTGCTCTACAAACAAGTTTATTCTTGACTAAACATAAAAGTGGAATAATTTAATAGGAAAAGATCAGTTTGCAACATTAATCAGCATAACAAGCTGTTTTTAAATGTCTAAAAATCTAAAGAAATAATGAGACTGAAAGATTCCAGTGGCTGCAGTGGAATAAAGTCAATCGCGACAGTCAAATAGATGCTTATGTGTTAGCTTATCCTGCTAAGTTTTTAAGTAAACAGTCAGTCAGGTGAAAAGTGAAACCAAGCCGGTGGCATGATCTATGTATAATGTCTTAAAGCAACAGCAGCCTAATAATACACTGTTTGTGTCATTAATATTAATCATCAATGAAAAGAAAAAACTAATTCACTCTTGGCTGAATGTCTCATAGCTTTATTAATACATGTAAATGTTATTTGATGTATTTAATAATATATATGTACAGTTAAAATCAGAATTATTAGCCCCCCTGTTTATTTTTTCCCCCAATTTCTGTTGAACAGAGATTTTTTCAACACATTTCTAAATATAATAGTTTTAAAAACTCATTTCTAATAACTGATTTATTTTATCTTCTGTAGACTATCGAAAAAAATATAGCTTAAAGGGGCTAATAATTTTGTCCTTAAAATTGGTTTAAAAAAAATTTAAAACTGCTTTTATTCTAGCCAAAATAAAACAAATAAGACTTTCTCCGGAAGAAAAAATATTATCAGACATACTGTGAAAATTTCCTTGCTCTGTTAAACATCATTTGGGAAATATTTAAAAAAAGAGAAAATAATTCAAATGGGGGCTAATAATTCTGACTTCAACGGTATATACAATAGACAACATTTGAAGTGGATCTCATAAGGTTTTCAAAACAAGAATTGGTGTTGTTCAGTAGTTTTACGACAATGGTCTAGCACTGTATCTAGCTGATATCTTGCATTCATACACTCCACCCAGATCTCTTAGGTCTGGCAGCCTTGGGTTGCTGTCTGTTGGCAGATCTAAGTTAAAAAAGAGGAGACTGTGCTTTTGTGACAGCAGGCCCAAAAAAACTCTGGGACAACTTTGAATGGTGTAATCACTCTCCATTTAAACTTCTCCATCTCCAAATTTAAACTTAAGACTTATTTTTTTTAAATATGGGAGACTAATCCATTTATTTAAGTATATTTCATAAATGTGTTCTTAGTGTAATGCAGTGATGCTCAACCCTGTTCCTGGAGATCAACCTTCCTGCAAAGTTCAGCTCCAACCCTGATCAAACACACCTGAACCAATTAATTAGGACCTAAACAGCACTTGATAATTACAGGCAGGTGTGTTTGATATGGGTTGCAACTGGTATGGGTTGATATGGGTTTGCAATGGATTGAAATCTGCAGGAAGGTCGATCTCCAGGAACCGGGTTGGTCACCCCTGGTGTAATGTATTTTATTTTTTGGTTTTGTTTATTTATTGTGCTTTATAATTAAAAAATGAATGAATAAAATAATGAATGAACGTTGATGAAAGGTTTTGATCCACTTCAAATGTTGACTACTGTAATATACACATGTATGTTTCTGTATAGAGTTGAAGTGAAAATGATTAGCCCTGCTGTTAAAGTTTCATTCTTTATAAAAGTGCTGTTTAAATGTGGGAAATATTTTTTCGACACAATTTTAAACACAATAGTTTTAAGAAGTAATTTCTAATAAATAAATGATTTTGGCTTTGCCATGATGACTACATATTATGTTACTACTTATTTTGCAAGATACCATTATTCAGCTGTTAAAGCCTTTACTACAAATTCTTAAGGGTACTAGTAAAATTCACAACAAATGTCACTTAAAAATGATTAAAAAACTGCTTTATTCCAGCCAAACTTAAGAAAACAAGACTTTCTCCATAAGAACAGATATTGTAGGAAATACTGCGAAAATGTCCTTGCTCAGTTATACATCACTTATGAAATATTTAAAAAAGAATAAAAATTTCACATATAAAAACAATCATTTTGCCTTCAACTGTACAGTATGTATAATATAATGTCTTGGATAGCCCCAGCTGCATTTCATATTACAAATCTTTCTATCTGAAACAAAGTGATGATCTTTGTTTTATTGTACCGCTCCACCTAAAAAAAAGCATTCATTAATTATTTTTTAGAAATTTTATTATCATTAAACTGATGATCTAAATCAAGAATCAAATCATATCAAGAGCTTGTGAATTGAAACTGATTCTGAATCGAGTTCCAGCCCTAGTGCAAATATCTATGATATTATGAATAATTATGGTATGTCAAATGTGAGTAATATCTGACCTTGAGTGCTCTGAGGACAGTCAAACCCTCAAACTTCTCATGTGGGGTGTGAGGAGAGCGTCGCCCCCTGTACCCGTCACCCGCTGATGCCGCAACCTGTCATCAGAAAAAGGTGAATGTCTTTCTGTTAGCACTCTGTTGGACGCTGCACTGATCGCAACAGTCAACGGTGCGACAGATTTTTGGGTGATTACTGCGAAGCTCACGGTTGCCAGCTGCATCACGCGATCACATTCAGATTGGGATAAAACTCCATCCAGCACCACCCGATTGGTCCCGTTCAGGCCCTGATCATCCAGAGTGATGCTTACACCAGCTACAGGAATGGGACCACCTGAGTCAGACAGACACAAATAAAAAGATGAAGATGAGGTTACACATATATTTAAAAAAAATTATATTTTATAAAAAATTGTTATAATAATGCAAATTATTATTATTATTGTTGTTTTTAGTCTTTATGTTAAATCTAATTCTTTTTAACATTATAATGAAAATAATGAAGACATTTTTAAGTGTTTCTAAATTATTGCTAATAATAATTATTATTCATTATTTATTTTTGTCCATTAAAATCGTAAAGCCTATGTTTTTGCAAAACATTTAAGGAAGAAATAAAAATGATGTAACAACATATTTCAACAATGGAACATAAATTTGTTAGAGTTGTATAATGCCAATTATAAAATGACTATATATATATATATATATATATATACACATATATATATATATATATATATATATATATAGTGGGTATATATTCAATATAGGGGGTGGAATTCCAGGAGTTTTCCGGGAGACAGAATACGGGAGATGGGTGGAAGATGGGTCTGAAATACGGGAGACCCCCGGGAGTGTTGTCAAGTATTATATATATAATTGTATGTGTATATTCATTCATTTTCTTTTCGGCTTAGTCCCTTTACTAGTCCGGGGTCGCCACAGCGGAATGAACCGCCAACTTATCCAGCACATGTTTTTCGCAGCGGATGCCCCTCCAGCTGCAACCCATCTCTGGGAAACATCCATACACACTCATTCACACTTATACACTATGGACAATTTAGCTTACCCAATTCACCTGTGCTGCATGTGTTTGGACTGTGGGGGAAACCGGAGCACCCGAAGGAAACCCAAGCGTAAGTTGCAAAAGTTGCTTAAATTCTGAATAATTTTATTACTGATAATAATTTCTTTAATTAATAATTAATTTAATAATAATGGTAATTTTACTATAAAGTCCTAAAGCCTATTTTTATCATTTTTAAGGCAAAAAAGAACAAATATATGTATAAAAGATTAGATATAAATTTGTTTCATTTGTTTATATTTTATTTAACACATTAGTTTTAAATAATAATAGTACTAATGATTATAACTCTGTCACTTAACTAATAATAATATATATATTTTAAAATGTTTAAAAATGTTTATAATATCCCAATAATACAAGTGTTTCTACTGGTGGTTTGTCAAGACCACTCACCTGTGTGAAGCACACTTCATAAATCCATAGTATTTGTGTCTGTTAATGTATCGGTGAGATGAATGAGTGAGTGTGTTTTCTACAGTTGGTTTTTTAAGCCCACTCACCTGTATGTAATAATAATAATTATCCTAATATTATTAAATTAAACAATATTTCTAAATTATGAATAATTTTATGCTTATACCTGCATAAAATCCACTGTCATCCACTTCGTCCATTTTGTCGCCCTGCTTGAGTTTCTCATGAAGCTTCTCTTTCTCTGCTCTGAGAAGAAGACACTCTTAAAGCTTCCAAACTGTTACAGTACCAATTCATTTCAATCTTATTCTTTTCTACTGTGACCCCATCTCACCTCCAGCTTTCTCTCAAAGATTCAGGCACAACATCCTCTGGCGTCCACAGATCCTGATGGCACAGAAGGAACCAGAGAGAGATAATGAGTCCTTTTTTGGCTAGTTTTATAAAGGAGAACAAAAGGTGAGAGGTGAAATAAAAAAAAGCTCCAGCATATACCGGGTCACTGAATTTAAAGTCCAAGTTTGCCATTCCAAAGTACAGCAGTTTCTTCTCTTGCAAAGCTCTGTTCACATACTTGGAAATTTCCTGAAAAACATAAACAGGCCATTTTAAGTGAGTATTGATCTTGTTCATTGACTCCATTCACCCATCCATCAAACAGACAGACTCATCTATAAATGCAAACACTGTTTGTGCTCATCTCCCATGTGTCATTGTTCCTCCAGCAGTGCATTGATCATACCGCTGCGGGACCTGTTTGCTGAGCCTCAGCATCGCCCTCTAGAGTCTGAGTGTAGAGCTCCAGGTTACTTAGATTGTCTGAATCTGTGGGGTAAAAAAGCAGCAAGGAACGCAGGGTCTCCACTGCCCCCTTCAGGTCACCAGCTGCAGGACACCAAAGACAACAGGATTGAGTTAAAGGTGCTGTATGTAAGTTTTTCATTCATTCATTTTCAACTTATCCAGCACATGTTTTACGCAGCAGATGCCCTTCCAGCCGCAACCCATCTCTGGGAAACATCCATACACACTCACTCACTCATATATGTATACACTACGGACAATTTAGCCTACCCAATTCACCTGTACCACATGTCTTTGGACTGTGGGGGAAACCGGACCACCTTGAGGAAACCCACGCGAACGCAGGGAGAACATGCAAACTCCACACAGAAATGCCCAAATGACCAAGCCGAACCGGCGGCCTTCTTGCTGTGAGGCGACAGCACTACCTACTGCGCCACTATGTCACCTATGTAAGATTTTGACTCTTCTAAAGCATACAAATACCATAATATGTTTGCAGTTATTAAAGAAACATGCTAAGTAAACTTTTTTTATCTGAAAAACAATGCTAAAGTCAGTTAATCTTCTTTGGATATGTGCGTTCTGTGTCAGAATGTTTACAATTGTAAAATATTAGCTGATCAGCGTAGATCGTCACATACACTCACTCCTGTTGGTACTGTCAATCTGGCAACCGGCGTATGCATCAAGTCGGAGGAATAAGGGCCATGTGAACTTTTAAAAAATTAATAAATAAATATAGCTTTGACCTTTAAGTAAAACTAATTTTGAAGTAATAAAATTAAAAAAGTATTTATTATTATTTATTTTATTATTATTTAATATAATATTTAACAGCAAAGGATAAAAAAATAATAAAAACTTTTTTAAACAATAAAAATAAAAGCGCAGGCATGAGCAAACTCTTGTCAGGTGAAATTATTGTTGTTTATGCATTCATAACATGCGACTTATCAAATAACATAGATGTAAGACATTTTGACATTTTCCCCAAGGAATTACACATGAATAGTGCTGCACAATGTATCGTTTCAGCATTGATATCTCAATCCGCAATGGTCACATTGCAGGATTTTCAATGTTCAGTTGAGATTATAGTTGATCATAATCAATGCAGAGTTGAATTTTAGTGAAGTAAAAATGGTAGTTCACCCAAAAATTAAACTTTACTCACTATTTTCAAACGTTTATGAGTTTATTTTTCATGTTGAAGACAAAAGAAGATATTTTAATTACTCATAAACAAGTGAAGGTTGAGTAAATAGAGAGTAAATTTTCATTTTTGGGTGAGCTATACCTTTAAGGCCTGTGATTGTGTGAACATTTTAACATTTAAAACATCTGGCCACAAGAAATTTTAGTGTTTATAACTTCACTAAAGATTATATTCATTCATTTTCTTTTCGGCTTAGTCCCTTTATTAATCTGGGGTCGCCACAGCGAAATTAACCACCAACTTATCCAGCATGTTTTATGCAGCGGATGCCCTTCCAGCTGCAACCCATCACTGGGAAACACCCACACACTCTCATTCACACTTATACACTGTGGACAATTTTAGCTTACCCAATTCACCAATACCGCATGTCTTTGGACTTGTGGGGGTAACTGGAGCACCCGGAGGAAACCCATGCGAACACGGGGAGAACATGCAAAATCCACACAGAAACGCCAACTGACCCAGCCGAGGCTCAAACCAGCGACCTTCTTGCTGTGAAGCGACAGCACTATCAACTGCACCACTGCATCGCCCCATAAAGATTATATTACTTACAATAAAGAGTATGCAGTGTTGATTGTTCAATATCTGTACTTGAATACTGTTAGACTCCCCAGAAAACTATAATTCACTTTTATCTTTGCTAAATTATACTTATCTATGCTTGTAAAATATTTGTTATATACTATTTGAGATCACCCCAATCGATTTAAAATGAAGAATTCTTTCCAAATAAAGCTGTATTCACATCGCAATATAAATCGCAGAAATACAAAATATCGCAATGTCAGATTTTTCCAATATTGTGCAGTCCTAATATACAGTTGAAGCCCCCCTTTGATTTTTTTTCCTTTTTTAAATATTTCCCAAACTATGTTTAAGAGAGCAAGGAAATTTTCACAGTATGTCCGATAATATTTTTTCTTCTGGAGAAAGTCTTATTTGTTTTATTTCGGCTAGAATAAAAGCAGTTTTAAGTTTTTTAAAAAGCATTTTAAGGTCAAAATTATTAGCCCCTTTAAGCTATATATTTTTTTGATAGTCTACAGAACAAACAATCGTTATACAATAACTTGCCTAATAGGGCCAGACGGAATCTGCGGACGTTTTTTGCTATTTCTGCAGAGAATTTTTGTAAAAATCTGCAGATTTCTGCGGAATTATTTTGGGAGTATCATAACTAAAATCTTAATATGTGAAATAAAAAAGTATATATTTTAACTTTTATTTAATGTTTAAAATCCAAATCCAATTAGATTCACTTTATTTGGTAAACAAAGCTAGTCTCTCATATAATATATCTACCAAAAGACAAAAAATATTACTGTACAAACTGCATTGTACATAAATCAGATGAACATTTTCATATTAGTCGATAATATTACTGTAATTAATTTAAAAACTGAATAAATATAGATTTACACACATTTGCTCAAGTAAATAAATTAATGAATTTATTTGAAAGAATTAATTATTAAGAATTAATGATGGGCTTAAAATCTGTGAAATTCTGCAGAAAATCTTCAGAATTCTGCGCGTGCAGATTCCGTGTGAGCCTACAAATTACCCTAACCTGCCTAGTTAACCTAATCAACCTAGTTAAGCCTTTAAATGTCACTTTAAGCTGTATAGAAGTGTCTTGAAAAATATCTAGTCAAATATTATTTACTGTCATCATGGCAAAGATAAAAGAAATCAAAAATATTTTGTTTAGAAATGTTGAAAAAATTCCGTAAAACAGAAAATGGGAAAAAATAAATATATAAAAATAAAATTATATATAAATATATATATATATATATATATATAGATAAGCATGGATATAAACATTACAGTCATGCCTTGCTAAAGTATTAAAACACACTGAGCATTTGTTAACAGCATTTCGGCCTACACAAATAATCAAGTAGAGCTTGAACCCAGAAACTTCAAGGCATAGTTCATCCAAAAATGTCTGACCTTTGAACTGTGCAATATGTAAATGCTCAAGCTGTACAGGTAGGAAATCCTCCATGGCAGAAACCCTTCCGGGTCGTGTTGAAACTAAGGTCACACATGTCTGTTGGCATGACATCAAGGAGAGAGAGAGGTCTGTGGAGGCAGAGAAAAAATCAATTCTGAACAGTTATAAGCTGCATAATGGTGCAACACAATATTTAAATGTTCCTCTTTATAAACCACTCAAATATTCGAGCAAATTATAGTTTGACTATCACGTTATATTGTCCACTATCTTGTTCACCTGCAGCTCTCTCATAAACGCCTTGTACGGTGACGGGTTCTTCAGGAATGACCCGTGGCGCCGTAACACACTGTGCTCTGCACTCTTCAGTCTGTTTGAGCGTCTCATTCACACACTCCTTCCACGTCTTCACTGCCTCAAGCCAATCAGACGAGCTCTCCGCTTGAATGGCTGCATCATACATCTCCTAAACATATATAAACAATGTCAACAACAATGTAGAAATACTGAGAGACGATTTATTTGTACATTGACTTTAGGAATGTTACTGTCATGATAGGGGTTACGAACGATAAAAAGAGACCATGACAGTTACATGCAAGTGTGGAATTGTCTCAGAATTGTAAGTGTCATTTTCCATCCAGCTCTCAGACAAAAGATGGCTTGGTCAGTGTGGGAAGAAACTGGCAAAATAACACCCTGCACACACACACTAGAAGCCAACATAGCAATTATGAGACACAATGGAAAAATTACGTGACTAAAGTGCCATTTAAACTAGTGCATGTTAGCATGTTAGTGCATTTTAGAACTACGAACTCTTCTCCAGTTTTTATGGTCTAAAACGCACGATACGTGACCATTCACGCTCACTGTGCATGTGTGTATTTTGCCAGCATTTGTAATTGGCATCTACCAGTGATGTAGTGGTAATATTAGGGCCTTGACGATTCAGCAAGCAATATGCAATAGTCCTGAAGAGTAGTTAGAGAGTGGATGTGAACAGCAACACCTCAGTTTTTGTGGGTCGAGGATGCTGGTGTAGTGTGGATTACACCAAGTGTAACTAATAAAACTTGAATGATTTGTAACAAAAACACATGTACACTTCATCTGAAGTGAAGCAAGCTGCTCAGTATGCACACTGAGAAGTTCATTTTACAAAAAAAGATAAATATATTTTAAGTGTTATGTCCATAATGAATATACTCTGATGAGCCAAACTTAATGACCCAACAAGGTCACATATGTTAAGGTGTGTTGAAATTTAATGTAAGCAGACAGGCATGCAGTTCATAGTCAAAATTCTGAGCAGCTTTGATAGGGGTCAAATTGTTATGGCAAGGTGACTGGAGGCCTCTATCTCAAAAATCCTCTATCTCAAACTTTCACTGATTAAAAGCTGAATTGCCATGACTTGTAATGAGCAGAATAAAAATAGGCCGCTGTTGTGCTTTGCATAGTTTAAAATGTTTTTAGCTTGAATATCAATGGTAGGTCTTTTATAGCACTTACCGTTTACATGACTTCGAAGTGCTCCCCCTCTCATATTTGATAGTAGTTTACAGTTTACAGTTAGTAACTAAACTTTTTGGTTAGTTTTTCTGACATCTATTTTTTTTAACATCCGGTCTTTAAAGTGGTCATTTTGTAGCTAAAGTTCCTAAAATTTATCTTATCCTGACATTTTACCCTAGGTTAAGAAATACAGTCTGGTGAATGCAAGTGACTGCCAATTGATGAGTGTGAACGGAATAAAATGGAGCTGAAAATAGCCCACCACTATAACCATTTTGCCATAAAAAAAAAAAGGTTGAGGAAAAAGTACAATTTTGATTATTAGAAACTATCTAATGAAGGACTGACTGATAATTTGAAACAAGAAGAGTGAAGACAAACAAAAACCACTGATATTCCATGTCCTGGACAAAAAAAAGACAATTATTTTTGCGGGACAAACAAGCCATGTGAGAAAACCTTTTTTATTGCATATTTTTGGTCCTGTTGCAATTTTAGTTTGTTTTTTATATATATGCTTAGATTTTTTTTAATGAATTCATTTTTGGTAATACTTCATTTTTACGTTTTGTCAGTTTTAGTTCTGTTAATTTTAGTATGTTTTGGTTTTGTTGATTTTAGAATGTATAGTTAAGCTATGAAGCTAATAATGCAACATTTCAAATATTTAGGGTCTTTATCTTATCTTTACATTTATTTTCAGATTTAACTGATCAAAAATGAATCCAAATGTTTAGCCAACATCAAAAACACTGCTTTACTCACCCAGTGCTGCTCCTGCTCTCTTTCTCTGTCCTGGAAAAATTCCTCTTTCACTCCTAACATCCTCTTGTACTTCTCGATGTTGTTCCTCATCTCCAGGTGACTCGGGTTAGCCACAAAGAATGTGTGAGCTGCTGAAGCTGCTTTGGTCATTTTATTTAACTGCACAGAGGGGCAACAAAAAGTTTAAGCTTACGGGTCACGCTTATTGCTCAGAGCTTTCAACTTGGGATAATTGTCTAAGTCTCATATCTAAACATTACCTTATAGTAGGTGACTTGGAGGTAGTTGTAAGGGTTTCGTGTTCCAAATTCATACTCAATGTCTGAAGACACGGGAAGCAGCGCAGCAGGAGAGACGCTTCGACTCAAGCAGAACTGCACACACTCAGCTCGTACCTGGATCCACTCAAGAACCCCCAGGTCCCAGAAAATCATATCCTCTTTGTCTGCGCACACACATACACACGCACATTAAAGTGCACTGAACTGAAAAAGTCATGGAAAACTCCATGCCTCCAGGTTGCATGTTTTAGACTGAGATTGTGGTATTTTGAACGAGTTGGTGCAGAAACACACACGGACATGATTCAGATGCAATAACACACGTTAAGCACATGTAACTTACAACAATTTAAGAGTTACCTTGTTCTGATATTTTGTCATCTCCTGCTGTTAAACACTCGTCGTGACATTTCCGTCTTATCCGCAGGAGTTTGTATCGAGTGGAAATGGATTTCTCCAGAAACTCCGCCGCGCGCTCCCAATCCTCGCTAAAGTACGCCCGAACCCCGCGGTAATAGAGCTCATCGTAGGGGGGTAAAAGTCCAGACGAACTCTCGGATGATAATCCACTGCCCGCAGTAACGTTAATACATATATAGTTTATAATGAAAAGAAGCGCCACGTATACAGAGCTTGAGTTTGAGTGTAGCGCCATAATGCAGAGACTGAGAAGAGGGAGAGTGAGAGGAGGAGGAGGAGGAATGAGGGAATACGTGCTTGCAGCAACGAATTGCCTATGGAAAAAAGTTTAATTTATTTTTTGTATTTGCATTATTTTATGTTATTACATAGTCAACATTTTATTAAGGGGGAGTGGGTACGGTTGCAACATGGGGCAAGACTTATTCTTCCATTCAGTAATGATGAGCTAGACTGATGATATTAGCACTACATATTCTCAGTTAGACCCTTCAGTCGAAAAGAATCAGACATATGTGACCATTCCTTCAGTATAAAACTCATTTTGAGGTTTAAAAGGTGATTTTTTAAAAAAAATGTTCTGATAATTTATCTTGCTCATGCTGTCTAATCTGATTTTGTGAAACATTAATCATTCATATAATTTAAATCCCTGTTTTCTTAGCTTCAAATGTATATATCTAGCACAGAACGTTTAATCAACATGCTGTTGTTCCCTATTACAAAATTAATTTAAAAGCTTGTCATATTTACAGTTGTAATTTTATTGCAGTGTCAATGTAATTTAATGTCAAAGAAAGAATGAATTATTAATATTATAAACTAAACTGAACTTAAACACTACAAACTGAACTACACTGTTCCTATTTACTATGACCCTTTATGTGAAGCTGCTTTGACGCAATCTACATTGTATAAGCGCTATACAAATAAAGGTGAATTGAATTGAATTGAATTTGATGATTTTATTCATTTTAGAGTTCAAAGAAGTAGTTTAGTAAAGGTTCAGTCTAGATTTTCAGTAATAATATTTTTGTTCAGGTTTTTTTGTAGGCCTGATAACTGACCAAAACATGGTTGTTGCTTGTTCTTTTAATAGTCTGTATTTATATGATCAATTTACATTTAGTCCTTTTACAAAAAAGTAAATAAAATCCAACCTGATATTTAAGAATTTTTTTATATCAATACATTTCAATGAATGTTGCAAACGTCCCCTTGCTTGGGGTCCGTTGCAATGTTTGGCTTTGTCTCTTCAAGTTTAAATTCTGCATATATTGTCATATGTATACATATTATAGCAATGTAAAGGGACTAAGCCGAAAAGAAAATGAATGAATGAATTATAGCAATGTGTGTGGGTGTTTGATAGATGTTTGTGGACGTTTTTGTGGAAACCCAAAATTTTAATGTAATAAACCCATTATTATATAAAAATAATTTGGGTTTCACAAAAAACTGTCTCTGAGAAACTAAAGGAAATGCAAAATGTGTTTTTACTGTTCCCACTCTCCACTAATTGTCCAAAAAATAGGTGGTACATTAAGGTAAATCCAATTAGCTACTTTAAAATATTACAAACGTCAAGTGAGGTATTATTTTGGTAAACATCTGGCTGAAATAATCTTTGTCAGAATAAACTTTGAGGGATTGTTTTTATCTTGTAGGTAATCGTAATTTGCTAGCAATGGGCACTCCTGTTTTTTTCCTGGGAGTCTCCTGTATTTCACAACTATCTACCGCCACCCTCCCTTTTTGTTATTCCTCTCAGAAAACTCTTCTTATAAACTCCCCCTTCGTGGTTCTAACACCACAAACTCTGCCGCAACCCCAGTACAATGTTATCCTCTGAAAAAATGTGCATTTATGATGGAAACCAAATAATTTCCAGCATTTGCATCAAAAAGTCATGTGATTTTATTTTAACAGATGTGCGTTAACAAAAATACAGCATTAATGCACAAACCAGTGCACAGCGAGCACATTTGTAAAATATCTGAAATGTTGTTTTGGTCATTCTAAAATCCCTCAGACAAAATCTGTCATCACAGTGGTTCAGTATTATTACCTCCAGAACTGAGTGTTCACGCACCCAAAGAGTGTTCGTGCATTCATTGCATTTCGTCTCCTGAGGTGCAAATAATTTATCATATAAGAAAACAAAGACCCACAGCTTCTCCTAATGCAGCAAACTCCATTTTTTAATATTTGTTTTCAGTTTATCAAGAAGTAATGATTATGTTCTCTTTGATTCATTGGATGGAAACTTATTTGGATGGTGCTTTATTCACAAATGTTTTATGCGATACTCCAGTTTTGCACAGTAGTCTAATTCGCATCTTTGGGTTGAAAAATAACTAATTTCTGTTTTTCCCCCAACATTATTCAGTATATCTTCCTTTGTGTTCAACAGAAGAAAGAAACTCAAACAGGGTTTGAAAAAGTGGAGGATGTGAGTAAATCATTTATGGGTGAACTATCCCTTATATTTGCACTTATATTCCACTGGCTTAACTCTTCTCTTGCTATTAGTGGAATTGTCTTGTTTTTTCTTTCTTTACAGTTTGGCACAAACCATTTGCAATATTTTCAAAATGTTAATAAACTATGATGGCATTAACTGGTGTTCTGCAACTAAAACACCATTTTCTTCTCCTGTGATATGTCTACAAATAAACAGCCATGTAATATTTAAAGAAAGATCATGTCACATATACGCCAGGTGTACAAACTGACCATCAGACATTCAACAGCATATAAACACTTAAAAAAATAAAGTTACTGGATGACATGTTGAAAGAGTTGATATTGTCTAGTTTTATGCTTGCTTTTTTGTATTCAGGCATTGAATGAGCAAATCCATGAAGAAGAAACAATCTTGGCTTTGGATCAACTTTAAAATGTGCCTTTCAGTATTAAAAATGAAATGAAAATATGCTTTGTATTTATAACCAAGAAAAATGCCACCAAACTGACACTAATAATAAATATGACCCTTTTTTAAACATAAAACCGGCCAGCGGTGCCTCTTGTATGGGGGATATTTTCTTGGGCCCATTAGTATCAATTGAGCATCGTGTCAACACCACAGCCTACCTGAGTATTGTTGCTGACCATGTCCATCCCTTTATGACCACAGTATACCCATCTTCTGATGGCTACTTCCAGCAGGATAGCGCGCCACGTCATAAAGCACTAATCATCTAAGACTGATTTCTTGAACATGACAATGAGTTCACTGTACTCAAATGGCCTCCATAATCACCAGAACTCAATCCGATAGAGCACCTTTGGGATGTGGTGGAACGGAAGCTTTGCATTATGTGCAGCTAACAAATATGCAGCAACTGTGTGATGCTATCATGTCAATATGGACCAAAATCTCTGAGGAATATTTCCAGCAATCTCTTATAAATAATAAGAAGAATAAGCTTCTTTTCCTTAATGATTGATGCTTTGTAAAGATTTACATTTTTACATGTTTTTCTCTAGATTATTCCTAACTTTTTTGTTATTGTATTTTCTCTTCAGTGCAGTGATGTTTTTTTCATGTATTCAATTATAATGAAAAAGAAATTGTGGACAAACGCGATGTAAACTGATGGAAATCACAACCGAAAAATGACCGTTTCATAACAATATCTTTTAACAAACATCTCACTAACACTAAATAAAATGGACTAACGTGTATATAGCTTTATAAACGCTTTGTGTGTCTGAGAAGCTGAAAGTATGCATACCTCCCCGTGTGTTAAAATGATAGAAAGATAGATAGATAGACAGATAGATAGATAGATAGATAGATAGATAGATAGATAGATAGATAGATAGATAGATAGATAGATAGATAGATAGATAGATAGATAGATAGATAGATAGATAGATAGATAGATAGATAGATAGATAGATAGATAGATAGATAGATAGATAGATAGATAGATAGATAGATAGATAGATAGATAGATAGATAGATAGATAGATAGATAGATAGATAGATAGATAGATTTTTTTAAATAGACGTTAGATAGACAGACGTTTTGTCGCTATCAGTGTATTAAGCAGGTTGTTAGTTTCTCCAGAAGATGGCGTCTGTTTGACTTGTGTGTTGAGATTTCATTTTGTCTGTCTGTTTCACTCCAGATAATTTGCAACATTGTTCACAGTTTTTATTTGACTATGATTGTTTATGGTATTGTTTGTGCCTTTTTTAGTTTGTTAGCCCCCTGGTTCTCATCCCAGAAAAAAATGTCATGAGTTGATAAGTATGTGAGTGTGGGTGAAGGGTGACATTTTAATTCTTAGACAACACACAAATTCCTCTATCCTCATTTCAGCACATCAGAGGATTAAAGTGTTTTGTGGGCCTGATTTGACCTCCACATTCAGTGACGGTCCAACGTTCATCCCAGTTGCTCTTCTTTGACTTCGTTCTTTGAAAATGCCCCCGGACAAGGAGCAGAAATTGTTTAAATTCCTAAACCAAAGTCACATGATAAAATACATGCTCTGATATAAAAGCAGAGGTTATAGCAATTTTAGCTCGAAGATTAATGGATATGCTTATAAAACCTAGAGCATAAACATTTAAAACATATGGAGTGATATCTGGTCTGACTTATGTGGAATTGCTTGAATGGATTGTATGACAGTGAAATGGATGAATATAGAGGAAAATAGTTTACATACTGCTGTTATTGAATGGGTCATTCTTGGTTTAGCTTTCTAGCTGGTTCTTGTGTACTCGAAGAGAGGAAATTCTAAAAAGCAAAGCATTTGTAGAACCTGAAGGATTTTTCTGAAGAAAAGTGGACAAGAGACTAATGAAAAACCAACACAAACAAAAAACCTGTGGGTCATTAGGGTAAAAACACAATGTTAACACATGTATGTAGTTGAACAGAGTCATTTTAATATAAATTCAGCTATTTCCGCTTGGATTATTATCATTTTTTGTGAAATATCTTATATCAAATATAAAAAACATGCATTATATACATTTAGTACAATAAAAGAATCAGTTAATTAGTACTATAAATACTGTGTATATACACTTGCTAGCCACTTTATTAGGTACACCTTACTAGTACCGGGTTGGACCCCTTTTGGTCCATATTGACTTTGGTCCATATTGACATGATCGCATCTCGGAGTTGCTGCAGATTTTTTGGCTGCACATCCATGATGCGAATCCCCTGTTCCACTACATTTCAAAGGTGCTCTATTGGATTGAGTTCTGGTGACTGGGGAGGCCATTTAAGTACAGTGAACTCAGTGTCATGTTAAAGAACCAGTCTGAGATGATTTGCGCTTTATGACATGACACGTTATCCAGCTGCAAGTAGCCATCAGAAGATGGGTATACTGTGGTCATAAAGGGATGGACATGGTCAGTAACAATACTTGGGTAGGCTGTGGCATTGACACGATGATCAGTTGGTTCTAATGGGCCCAAAGTGTGCCAAGAAAATATCTTCCAGACCTTTACACCACCACCAGCCTGAGCCGTTGATACAAGGCAGAATGGATCCATGCTTTCATGTCGCTGACGCCAAATTCTGACGCAACCATCTGAATGTCGCAGCAGAAATCAAAAATCATCAGACGTTTCTCCAATCTTCTATTGACCAATATTGGTGAGCCTGTGTAAATTGTAGCCTCAGTTTCCTGTTCTTAGCTGATATGAGTGGCACCCGGTGTGGTCTGCTGCTGTAGCCCATCCACCTCAAGGTTGGACATGCTGTGTGTTTAGAGATGCTCTTCTGCATACCTTCAGCATGCAAAAAATCTGTATGTCAAGCATTAGTCAAAGACAGAATTTTAAAAAAGGCATGTTACGGTCAAAGTCATGGAGCTTTATTCAATGATGGATTTATTCTACCTTCATATGGTTGTGCTTAACGATATTTTTTATGTAGTATACAGTTGGTTCAGACCTGGCTCATAAACAGCTGTTTTCACAACTATAGAAACAAATGTGACCAATTTTGAATTGTTGTGTGTTAAAGATTACAACTGTTTAGTTTTGTTGAACTTTAGCTGCCTGTGTTTAGTTTTGCGACACAAGTAGCCTATATAACAGTGCACACTTGTTTTAGTGAGTGAAAGAAGTGCTTAGTTTTGCATGAAGAGTGCATGAAATTTGCAATTTGTGGCTAACAGAATCTGGATCTGTCTAAAGTTTTGCAGAAAGCCTCTAGAAAACTTGTCTAGGTCATTGAAAATTTGATTCACACAATGGCCTTTTTGTGAAAAACTGCAACCTGATTGTGCACTTTCACTCCCAGCCGCATGAGGTCGGTATTCTTATTTACATGAGCTCAAAATTTCCGCCTTCTCATTTTGACAACTGTCATGGCTGCCGTATTACCGTAATACATGAAACACACGAGAAATCAGAATACCGTTAAACAACCACCCTTACTGATAAAGTATTATAAAAGTATTTGCTACACCAAGAATGTTTAACTATTTAAATAAAATAACGTACATGAATGTGCATATTAGCGATTTTTATGTTCAAGTGAATTCAGAATTGCGGAACAAAATAGCAGGCGCTCTATCTGGGTGTTTACGGTGAAACACTTGCGGCTGTGATGAGTGCTGTGCGAGTGTGTGCAGCGCCCCTGGCCTCGAATGAACACACTGGATCATCAGCAGCAGCTTTTCATTGAGGGGAATCACAGAAACAAGGGGGCTGTCAGAGACTTCAGGAGCGGGGGCCAAAGAAAACCCAGGCGGGCAAGTGTGCGTAGGAAAGAAGGCAAATCCTGTTTAGCCAGAGATGACGGAGGTTAGCGAGATATTGATGTCGGTTCTGTCCGCGATTCGGGTTCCGAGGCCCGGGGATCGTGTTCACAAAGACGAGTGCGCTTTCTCCTTCTCCAGCCCGGTGAGTCCAGCGACCGCACACTCATCCGCACTCCGGGCTTTTTTGTTTTGTTTGCATAAGGCTGCTGAATTAAGTTTTGTTATCTTAAACCCGAGCGTTGGCTAACTCTCGCTCATTCAGTGGATAAGTTTGCACTATTTTCCCCTTCATTATGTCAGGCGAGTCATCACCGCACTGTTGACTCTGCACTCTTTGAGTCACACCTCGAATAAACCATTCATTTACCTTTCTGCAACTTCTAAATAACCACTCTAGCTGTTTTACTGCTAATTATAATGCTAAACCCCAGCTATATGCTGGTTTGTCTTATTGAAAAGTCTGTATCATGCGCGTGAATGTTGTTTTGTTGTGCGCGCGCGCGAGACAGGCTCGGTGAGCGCGTGTTGCTGACCCACGGTGTTTTATTAAAACTACTCTTTTTCAATTGTTTTAGGAGACTGAAGGGGGCTTGTATGTCTGCATGAACAGCTTTCTCGGATATGGGAGTAAATACGTGGACCGACACCATGCCAAAACTGGTCAAAGGGCTTACCTGCACATCACCCGGACCCGGAAAACACAGGTGAGCGCAACAAGGAATAACAATGCGAATCCTCATTTGTGCAAATATTGTTTGAGTATTTGCTCGTAGTTCGTACATATTTAAAGCCACCATGAAGTCAACAAACGGAGTTGTATAATGTTGGTGTCAGACAGGTTTCCTGAACACTCCTGATTTCATTGGCTAGTCAAACAGATATTTCCGCCTTAAACACATGCCATTGGTTCAGTCAGAATTGCTGTTTTAGATTGGGGGGACAAATGGAACATCAGTTCAGGTGTATGGCTGTTTCTCAATTCCAAGAACGCAGAGAACGGACTTGCATTCTTGTGGAGACCGGTCTTGCCTGGTCAGCTCGGAAGAATGAACTCGGGAGACTGAGAGAACAGAGAACGTGTCATAAGAAATGAGATGCTGCGTTCTTCCTGATGCTTGTCACTGTTCTTCCAACCTCTTTTATTCAGCTGCAATGACTTCTGGGACTTCTCAAGCCAGTTTTTCACTCAAGTCTGCATCGGTGCATCCTTGATATCAAGAACACATCTGGGAACATTCACGCGTCCTCCGTTCTTAACGTCTTGAGTTTTAGACCTGAACTTTGGCAGTTGATGATGACGTTACACTAGAAAACAAGGATGCAAGAACGCATATTGAGAAACCGCCTATCTGTCTGCGGACTGCAAGAAGTAGAGGCGTAACTTGCAGTTATTGAGATCCCATTGAACCATGCAAGATGTCACAATGAGATGGTGTTGGTAAGATGGTGGAAATACTTTCCAGAGAACAATTTAAGCATAAGTTTTCATGCGTTTTCTCTAAATTTATCCACAACCTATTCATTTAATATATTATATTCTTTCATTTAGCAACTCCACTCACTGACTATTTCATCCATTTTGTTATAATAGGTAACCTACTCTGGGTCATCCCCTGATGTTACTAACAGTATAATGACGAGTCCGTCAAGTACGAATGCTTTGCAACTCACGACTGTACTTTCACAGTGGAGTAGGTGTAGACGTAATGACTGTGACTGTTGGGTTTAGGATTGGGGTAGGTGTAGACGTTAATAACTGTGATAAATACAACCATAGCCGGCCCACTCTATAAGTGAACTAAATGGCTGCTTAGAGCCCCGCCGCCACTAGGGGGCCCCCACAACCCGCTAGTCATCCGAGCTGTTTTATTGCTGAAATCATTTTATTTGCATTTTACAATTATCTTCATTGACAGTGCTTTAGTACTTAAAGATTCATAAAATTTTCACTTAAAAGAAAAAAAGAAATCACAATTTTATTAAAGTTGGAATTGTTTTTATGTGATAGTCATGTGCTCAACAGAAAGCTCGCAGCATCTCATTTCTCATGTTCTCGCAGTTCGAGTTTGTTTACACAAGGTAACCTGCAAGACTGACCGGTCACCGCAACACAAATCCGTACAGACACAGCCACCGTGGCATTTGCTCATTGCCTGCCCCATTTATATACCTTATTTGTTTTGGAAATTGGACCGCGAAAATAAAACGAAACTATGATTATTCTTCAGGCCTAGAAAAACTAATGGGAAAATGACGACGAGAAGAGACGAGCACAAAATCACTTTAGCATCGCTTTTAAGTGCTGATGATGATGTTAAAGACCTAATCTAACAGCAGATTCATCAAAAATAGGCAATTACAGATTAGTAAATGTCATCTACTTATATGATGTATATTATTTTTCTGGTTTTACAGACCCGTTTTTTTAGTCTAAACCAAATTTTACTGAAAGGCAATAATACTGAAGTATCTTTTTCACTGACATTTTTTTGCACACTGACAATATTTTTCAATTTTGACATGTCTATAAAAGTGATGTCCTAATTGAATTAATCATATTTTAATATAAGCTCTGGACCTTGCTGCTCACATGTAAAGAACAGGGAAGGAGATTGAAGGGAATAATAAAGTTTGTGTTTGAAAATTAACATTAACCCAGTATTTGTTGCCTCCCTTTTTCCAGTTTTTTTTATATTATTTTTTTTTCATATTTATATTATTTTCTTATTGATTTTATTATTTATGAATCAATCTTTGGATTAATGTTAATTGTTTAGTTGTTGTTTTGTTTTGTTCAGGATGTTTATTTTATTACTAAGTAATGCATTTCATTTATTATTGTTCAGTGTCCTTTCATTGCAGGGTTTTTGCTTTTGGAATTTATAAAAAAAAAAAAACTCAACCTAGAAACTTTTCTAGAATCTTCAATCTGTTTGCTAAATTAATAGAATATGTTTTAAAAACTCTAGAAGGATGCAAAGTAAGAATCACTGGTCCCTTTATTAAAGATTGTCTAATTCTTCATTTTTTAAGCTGCTAGTTGACAAAAACAGTGCTGTTTTAAAATGTGCAAATCCTCTGGGCAGTTATTAAGTAGAAGAAATTGTGCTTTTCTTTTCAGTTGTATTGATTGTATTTAATAAGCAATAAAATCATTGTGGGCTGGTTTGCAATGTCAATACTACACTATTTAGAGCAAGGTAGGGCCCCAAAATTATTTTGCTTAGGGCCCCCAAATATACAGGGCTGGCCCTGGGTACAGCGCCATCTTGCTGCCAATATAGTTTTGACATGTGGGTCTGGGTAACTGCAAGTTAAGCCTCTACCACAAGTTACGCCCCCCTTATGTTACACCCCAGATACTACTCCATCAGTTCGGGAGTGTTTACATGACATCCTTTTCAAAAAACAAATGCTATATATGAGTTTTTGCTAGTCATATCCAAATATTCAAAAAGACCTCTGTTGTCAGATTTAGAAAATTATACCGCATGCTAAATTTTCCACATACTATGGACTAAACTTGTAATTCATTTCCAAGTACTTTCCAAAAGTGTGCAGTGTTTCTATACAAAGTGACATTGCCATCAACAACATTAATCTATGCAAAGAAATTTTGATTAATATGAAGGAAACTCTTCTTCAATTTATAATTTCTAGCTCTGTTCTCCTGGCAAATCTAGACTAACCTTATGTGTCTTTCAGAAGGAGGATGATCCCAATTCAGGATCAGGTGATCCTCCTAAAAAGAAGCCCACAAGACTGGCCATTGGTATGCATCTGTGTTCTTTTGCCTTTGAAGTCTTTGCTTCATATTTTAGTACATGCTAATTTTAACTGAGAGTCTGTTCATTTTATGAAACAAAAAAGCTGTGAGATTTGTGTGTGTTTTCTGCAGGTATTGAGGGAGGGTTTGATGTTGAGCAGGAGCAGTATGAAGAAGAGGTCAAGGTGGTTCTTTTCCCAGACCGACAGGAAGTGACACTGGATGATCTCTCCTCCATGCCAGATGTTGTCCGGGAGCGGGTGGGTGTTTTTTATTATACTGAATTACTTGAAGAACATAAGGATAGTGTGTTGATAATTTGCTTATAAAAATTTTATAGATAGATAGATAGATAGATAGATAGATAGATAGATAGATAGATAGATAGATAGATAGATAGATAGATAGATAGATAGATAGATAGATAGATAGATAGATAGATAGTGCGGGGTGATTTTAATTTAAGGCAATCTTTCATGTGCGGTTCTAGTAAATCATCTGCATGTGCTTTCATATGTAGCAGCATTTACTACACAGACCTGTTGTTCACTGACAATTGATTCTGATTCTTTTGTCATATCATTATTAGTCACCCTGAATCAATGAAAGCAGTTAAATCTTCTGTTTATACTCACAGATTATAATTATCATACAATGACATTGCATTACAATGAATGGGGGAAATTGCAATGATCAGTATGGCCGTGAAGGAAGTCTCACCTTTTGGTCGAAATAGCGAATTGTCAGTCTTTATAGCCACCCTTTTTGTAGGGGAGGGGTCTGTACAGATTTTATTGTTTGTTACGCCAAGACCTGCCATTTAGCAACTACTCTGTGCATATGTTGATGTTGACGGGGCAAAAACATCTCCGCACATCCCATCAGATGTCATGTCATCCTTAAGTTCAGTCTCTATTCTTTCAGTGCTTATAACAGCGTCCTCTGATTACAGTTGAAACAGCTGTAAAGAAGATTGTGCCAATCTTTGCCTCTGCTCAGTAGCTGAAGCAAACTGAAAATGATGGGTTTTAAATGTAATTAGAGCTTAAGATACAATAGTAATGAGATTTAGTTGCTGATTTAAAATATGTAATTTAATTGAGAGGCTTAGTTTTTTTAAGGTTTCAGGATTTCCCCATTAATTTAGATAGGTCTTTTGGATTTTGGATGAACTGCTAGGGGGTGTTACAAATATTGTCTACCGCCTGAACAGACTTTCCATGTAAGGTACTTTGTGACACTGCAAAGGAAGGATGGTCTTCTTTGTGGGTGTTTGGAGTTTCCTTGTGATAGCTCTCTGGCGTTTGGAGGATTTGTACTACTGATCACACAACCGTGCTTTTCTTACTAAATGTGCATGACAATCGCAGTTTTGTCTAATTGTATTTGTAATTAAGTTTTGATGAATCGCCCAGCCCTAGTGATTTTTGATTTTATTGTACTATACTGTTATATATTTAATTGTATTATGTAAAATGTGTGTATTGGTATGTTATGTAAATAGACAACAGTTGATTAACTGATTTATTAAAAAAACTATCACCTGAATTTATTTTTAAAGTTGTTTAGTGTTAATCTGAAATAATAATAATAACATTTTGTTAAATCAATTCCTTTGTAATTCATAGTTTGATTGCCCTGAATAAGCCATGCTGGCAGAGTGTTAAAAGTGAATAAACAAAATAAATGGCACAATTGTGTTAATGCTAAGTTTTCTAACAGAGCAGGCTCTGATTGTCATTGTGATGGTGTGTTTGTTGTGTGCAGGTGTCTCTGTCAGTGGCGGAGCTTCAGGCAGCAGACTCAGTGTCACACACGCTGCAGGTGCAGCAGTGGGACGGAGAAGTGCGACAGGAGTCAAAACATGCTGCTGAACTTAAACAACTCGACAATGGCCTCAAAATCCCTCCAAGGTATAAACACAGTGATCTTGTAGATGCATTTAATTTGTTCTAGGGATGTAATGGTACATATCATAGTACTGAAAACTTTCAAACCTCTTGTTTAGTATAATTTCTTTTTGATAAAAGTATATCATTCAGTTTCAAGATCAAACCACAAACTGGAGTAGAAACATACTTTTACAAGGAGATTTAGACATTGTGTTAACTGTCTTGTGTGCAGTTTACATGTTTGCATACTTAAAAAGTTGTTACTATATCTATAAAACAGCATTTGAAATATTAGTTTTATCCTCTGTTGTTATATGTAACCTTTAATATTAAAGTAAGAGGGCATCCTACTGTATATAGTTTACAGTATTAGCTAAGATGTATTTTTTGTATTCTTAAGAATATTTTAATTTAATATAATTAAATGTACTTAATGACAGATGACACAATGTTTGTTTAAACCCAGATTTACACACATTTTTAGGAGCAAATTAAAAATTCCATCTTCCATTAAGCATATTTCACTGTACTGTAATACCTGTCCTGCCTGAACTTTTACAACATTTTCAACTAAGTCAGTTCACAAGATTTTAAGAAAAAAAAATGTTAAACATGATATTTAGTTTTGTATAGCCATAGATCCTGACATAATGTTAAGTACCAAAAAATAACAAAAATATACTCAGTCTTGACTTCAAAATCAAGGTGTGCACCAAACCGTTATTTATGTACACCTCTAACATGAACAGGTAAGCTCTGAGAACATGATCCCAGAGAAAGTTACAGAAGGTGACTGTTTGCTCTTTCAGTGGCTGGAAGTGTGAGGTCTGTGAGCTGCAGGAGAACCTGTGGATGAATCTGACGGATGGGAAAGTTTTGTGTGGCCGGAGATATTTTGATGGCTCTGGGGGGAATAACCATGCCCTCCTGTACTACCAGCAGACTGGATACCCACTAGCTGTCAAACTCGGCACAATAACACCTGACGGAGCAGGTCAGATTCTCACACCACATCTACAGAAATCAAATTCGGTTGTGTTTGTTCAATATAAAGTCAATAAAGTTATGTGTGCATTACTGTTTATGGCCATTAAGGTTTTAATGTCTTTTAAAAAAGTCTTTAGATTTAAGATATATTGCAGAATGTTGTTCTTTTAAGTTATTATTCATATTTGGGTGAACCAAAAAATGACATTTAATCAACCTCTACTTTTTTTTTTCATAATATTTTTATTTTTCGTTTTCAGTTTGTACACATTGAAATACAAAATTTTTCAAACATTTTTTCCAACAATAACCTTGTTGCATTTACAAATTATACAAAAATAAAGATATATATATATATATATATATATATATATATATATATATATATATATATATATATATATATATATATATTAAAACAAACAAATAAATAAATAAATAAAAGTAAAACTGCTCCTCTTTTGTTGTTAATGGTAATCTATTCAAACATGACAATTATAATCACACTGAGCACTAAGTACAACAAACATGTATTGAAGAATGTATCAATACTGAACTTTAAAGCTGGAACTGCATTGCCCATCAAACAATTATTCATCAACTTCTTCCTCTGTTAACTCCACTTCTTTGATGTAACTAATGAAAGGACTCCATATGTTTTCAAATACACACTGTTTAGCTTTTAGTATATAAGTTATTTTTTCTAATGGCAGACTTGACAACATTTGTCTTATCCATTGAGTAGCGTTTGGTCTTTGCATCTTTCTCCATGCCAAAGCTACACGTTTGGCATAAAGCAAGCTGAGGTCTATAAATACTTGTTCGCTTCTACTATAATTTGAGTCCTCTAAATATAAGCCCAGCAAAAAAAGCTTTGGGTCGAGGAGGATTTGTTTTGAAATAATTTTTTCACTTATGACTCTTACCTTTTCCCAAAATCTCTACACTTTTTTTTTTTTATCTATTAGGTTTTTTTTTTCAGTTGAAAAAAAAATACTGCTAAAAAAAAGAAAGGAAATACTTAAACAACACAATGTAACTCCTAGTGTTTCTTTTATTTTTTTGAGCAGTCAATGTTTTGAAAAGATACCTTGAAGAATGTTGGGAAGTGGCAGCCATTGACTTCCATAGTTTTTTTGTTTCTACAACGGATGTAAAGGACTGCTTTTTTCCAACATTCTTCCAAAATATATAGTTCTGTGTTCAACAGAAGAAATAAAATAATAAAAGTTTGCTACAACTACAATTGAGTGTGAGTAAAAAGCAAGGATTTTATTGGGTGAATAGATCTTTTTAATGTAATGTTTTCTGTTAGAAATAAATATTTAAAAATGTCTTTTATTCCAGTGAGGGCAGTTCGGAATTTTCAGCATCATTTCTCCAGACTTCAGTTTTATGTGATCCTTCAGAAATGACTTTAATGTGCTTATTGCTCAAGAACCCTCCTTCTATTCAGGGTTGAATAATATAATATTTTTTTGTAAACAGATTTTAATAATTGTTTCAATAGAAAATAAAAAAAACACTCACTTTATTTTAAATAGAATTTTATATAATGTTATTTGTCACATACGGTCATACACAGTATGATATGTAATGTAATGTAATGTGCACTTATATAGCGCATTTATTGTTTATGGCCATACACCCAAAGCGCTTCACAATCATGAGGGGGGCCTCCACACCACCACCAGTGTGCAGCATCCACTTGGATGATGCGACGGCAGCCACAGGACAACGGCGCCAGTGCGCTCACCACACACCAGCTATTGGTGGAGGGAAGAGACAGTGATAGAGCCAATTCAGTGGATGTGCAGTGAAATGCTTTCACAACCGCTAGTGACCCTAAAATAATGGCAACAACAATAATAATAATAAAAAAATAATAAGGATAACAATAAATATCTAAATAATAGAGAAATAAAAATCATGCAATAGAAAATAAAAGCAAATATAAAATATTTAAAGACTTTAGAAATGGAGTATGTGGCTGTAGAAGCATAAAAGTCTGTTTAACAACGTGTCTGGTGCATAAGAGAGGAAGGAGGGTATCCTATAGGTGGTTTGCCACATCTTTTTGTCACATTATTTAAGACTTTACTGTTTCCTTGCTTAAATGTTTAAAAAAACAAAACATATTTTTCTTTGCAGATGTCTATTCATATGATGAAGATGAAATGGTATTAGACTCTAAGCTCCCAGAACACCTTTCCCATTTTGGCATTGATATGATGACTATGGAAAAGGTACAGTCATATCAAAAATCATACATTCTTATAGTGATTGAGAAGGTGTTGTTAAAGACTGTCTGTCCCCATCTCTTAGACGGAGAGGACCATGACTGAGCTGGAGATCGCAGTGAACCAGCGTGTGGGAGAGTGGGAGGTCATCCAGGAGTCCGGCACTACTCTGAGGCCCCTGTGGGGCCCGGGACTCACCGGCATGAAGAACCTGGGAAACAGCTGCTACCTCAACTCTGTCATGCAAGTGCTCTTCACCATCCCCGACTTCCAGACCAAGTAAGTGTTTCTCTGGGTGTTTATAAGACTGTGTGTGGTTTAAATTTCATTGTCTTGTTTCATTTATTATTTAAAACTTCTTTAAAAATAATTACCAAAATTTTATGTTACCAAAAAGTCCTACCAGCCTCAAACATTTGATTATTAGTGTATGCTTGTGCGGTCCCTTGTAATTAAAAGGTTTTTTTAGATGTTATTTAGAATATTGTTCATTTTACTAAATATCTAAGCTAGTGTGCTCCAAAACAGTGACAGGATTCGCCTTTAGAATATATAAACATCCAAAGCTTGTCATTTCCTCCTAAATGGATCAACAATTTTTTCCACATCACGTCATACTTCAGTTTCTGATCAAATCTTGACCAATTAAATGCTCTCTAGTATCTGACAGGCCTCTTTCCTTCAAGATGCTTTTTATTTGCTTTTCATTTGACACCCTTGACGCTCACATTAAATAAAAAAGATGCGCATTTTAAAGCACTTCACGGGACCTTTGAATATTTTTGGTTATGTTAAATATTGCTGTTAAAATAAAGTCTCTAAATGTGTGTTTGTATTCTCTTACTCTCTTTGACTCTCAGATACGTTTCCAACATTGACAAGATCTTTGATGAGGCGCCCAGTGACCCTACCCAGGACTTTAAGACTCAAGTGTGAGTACCTGTCCCACAAATTAATATTTTTTTGTTTTACATAGTGAGGGTTTGTTCTAAAAATTATGATCTTTGGTAGCTCTTAAATCCTTCTCTACGTGTAAACTTGGCAAGTCATTTTAGTTCCAAAACACACACAACTATACTCCTTTTCTATAAGCATAAATCAGGTGTTGGTGTAGAGCCAGGGTTCTTACTGGTTCGTCTGGCAAGCCGTTTAAGTACTGCATTGCTTTTTCAACAGCTAGAGAGCTACTTTAGAGATAGGTCTTATCTTTCCCACTTTCCCAGCAACACAAATGGAAACACCAAATACAAATGGTGCATCAGTGTTGCTTTGATATTAATGGATATTAAATTAATTTGCAAGCTTACACTAGCATACAGGAACAGCTAATCCACCATGTCGGTGCTGGAAGTTTGTATAAACGTTTATTGAAAATCATAATAATGTATTTGTGCATTGTGCTATCGTTTTAAAGATGGAGAGTCCAACTGAGAATGTGTTAAGCATTATGTTGTGCTGCAATTAAAAACAATGCTCTGTTTCTGTTTGTGTCGTTAGTAGGGATGTCAATTTATTGTTTCTTCGGTGCACCGCGATGCAGATGCGGACAATTCGGTATCGGTTCAGTAATAATCATGACCGGTTATTATGTACTGACGTGATTTATCTCATATGCGCTCTGTCGCGAGGGAGTCGAGCGCGGGTATTTACAACACTACAGGCGCCAACTACTTAAAAATTTCACTGTGTGTGTGTTTTCTGGTAAGACTTTTACTGGCACTTACAGCAGAAGCCCCTTTTTTTCTCTGCGATTGAGGGAATGAAAGTACTCCATTTCTCTCTCTCTCTCTCTCTCTCTCTCTCTCTCACTCTCTCTCTCTCTCACTGTGGCCCATTGCACCTTTTCCTCTTGGCTGCTGGCGTGACTTTTTCTCCCCTCTCTTTTCCTCTTGGCTGTATGCATTCCCGTGGCTGTACTTGTGCATTGTCACGGGACCTGACCAGATTTCATGTGGGGGGTAAGGGGGGGTTAACTCATTCAATGACATTTTTAGATTTGTATCATATAGTAATGTTAAAACTTGTATCAAATTTATGAATTCATTTGTTTTGGTTTCTAATTGTAAAATTTTTTAACGAAATGTTTTTGCCTAGAAAATAGCTGTGGTTGCTGATATGGCATTAAATAAAAATATATGATGATGACTTGAAAGATAGATCTCTTATACCTAAAAATTCAAACATTGTTTATTTAATTTGTGTTTAACTTTGTTAATTAAAAAAAAGTAAAATAACAACAATATATCGTGAAATTATCAATAAATAGTATTGCTCTTATTGTATAATATGGCTTTGTTTGTATATATCACTACAGCTAATGGCCTCAAATCAGCAGTCATTAAAACTGGTGTGATTTTGATGTGAGAAATTGTTTTTTTATATAGATTATGTTTAATGAGATTAGCATCAGCGTTAACAGTATTTTAACAGTATTTTATTTGGCTTATCCTTTTTGCTAACTCATCAGTAATTCAGAGACTGCTTTATCAGTTCTCATTTATTATTCAGTTAATTTGTAGTATCATGATATTTTAGTTGGGTGTCTTATTTTTGTCTCATCAGTTATCTCCTGTCGTATTTTTAGTATCTGGACAACACTACAAAAGTAATTCACTCGACCCAAGGTAACAAATAAGGGTTTGCTCTAGAGCAGGGGACACCAATCTCGGTCCAGGAGGGCCGGTGTCCCTGCAGGGTTTAGCTCCAACTTGCCTCAACACACCTGCCTGGGTGTTTCAAGTATACCGAGTAAGACCTTGATTAGCATGTTCAGGTGTTTGATTAGGGTTGGAGCTAAAATCTGTAGGACACCGGCCCTCCAGGAACAAGTTTGGTGACCCCTGCTCTAGAAAAACTATATGTTACTTTTAAAAAATAAATGCTGGGAATTTCTCATCTGATATAAATACTTATCAGGAAATATTTATTTATGGGTGAACTATGTATTTCTTAAAATATGATACTGAAAGGGGCTTCAGAAATACCACACTTCCAGCAGAGGTCACTATACATCAATTATTTCTACAATCTCAATGATAGAAAGGAATATACTCTGCTGTAATTTTGTCAATGAGCGTAAACGGCTTGCTTTTTTCCCAATATTAAATTTATCAAATTAAATCTATTTCTTCATTTGCACTCTTGAATTTCAGAGCAAAGCTGGGCTATGGCCTTCTGTCAGGAGAGTACTCTAAACCAGCCCCAGACCCCGCAGATGAACCCAACACCTCTGCTGAACCCAGGGTACACACACTTACAGTTCTCATGTATTTGGTTGTATTAAAGACAAATAGATGTGTTATTATGCAAGTCTTTCATAATTTGATTCCTGTAGAATGGGACAATTTACACACACACACACACACACAAACTGAAATGAACTTTGCTCTTGCTCATTTGCCGAGGTCATGTCTTTTCATTAATGTGCTTTTCTTTGTGTAGGGTGACCAGGTTGGCATTGCACCTCGCATGTTTAAAGCTCTGGTTGGACGAGGCCACCCTGAGTTCTCCACCAATCGGCAACAGGATGCGCAAGAGTTTCTTCTTCACTTCATAAATATGGTGGAGGTAATGATGATGACTTTCTCCTCATGTTTTTTTTCTACCTTCAGGTGCATCTACTCATTTTGTTCTGTCTTTGTTGTCCAGAGGAATTGTCGGTCTGGCATGAATCCTTCAGAAGCTTTCCGATTCTTGGTAGAGGAAAAGATTGTATGCCAACAATCACAAAAAGCCAAGTATACCCAGCGAGTTGACTATATCGTCCAGCTGCCCGTTCCCATGGACCAGGCAACTAATATGGGTTAGATAGTGACTAAAGTGTTGTTAAACTTTAGATAACAGTGCTAATATGCTTCCGTTTATCAATTCCTTCCCATTTATCTTTTTTTTTTTTTTAATTTTATAATTAAAAATGTTATTGAATTATTTTTGTTTAATCAGATGAGCTTCAAGAGGCAGAGCGTCGCCGTGAGGAGGCGGAGTCATCTGGAGCCCCTCCCCCTGTTGCACCTCGTGCTCAAATCCCATTTGCTGCCTGTCTGGCTGCTCTCAGTGAACCGGAAACACTCACAGATTTCTGGAGTTCTGCAGTTCAGGCCAAAACCACTGCCACAAAGTAATAATTACATCCATTAACTGATCGACTGACTGAGATTGTCTTTTTTCTCTCCTGTACATAATGGCATCTTTATATCTGTGTCTGTCTTAGGACCACTCGCTTTGCTTCATTTCCTGATCATCTTGTCATCCAAATCAAGAAATTCACCTTTGGGTTGGATTGGGTTCCTAAAAAACTAGGTGAGTTCTATATGGCTGTAGGGCTTTTTATAATTTAACTGAATAATGATCATTGTTCATTTAATATAGAATGTAAATATAATGAATGTTACCATGTAGGTGTTTTTAAGTTAAGAGTAAACCGTTTTGAATGCTCCTTCACAGCAGTTACCTACCTAAACAGCATTCATACTTAAGTCGCATTTGTTTTATTTAGTAAATGGGCACCTATTTTACCCCTTTTACAAGATGTAAGATGAGCCTTTAGTGTCTCCAGAATGTGTCTAAAGTTTCAGCTCAAAATACAATTCAGATAATTTATTATAGCCTCCAGAATCTGCCCATTTTTGTGTCTGAGTACACTGTAGCTGTTTTTGTAGCTTTAAATGTAAATGAGCTGCTTCTCCCCACCCACCGTTCCTGTTGGTTCTGCTTCTCATCATGCGCTACGTCAGATAAACAGCACAGTGACAGAGACAGACTCGGATGAGGCTGAAATGCAGCTCATTAGTCAAAAATACCAAGCAAGTTTATTTCATGTATTTGTGGTGGAGTTTATTGAAGCCTTTGTGAAACGATGAGTCTCACACAAATGCTGTTTGCAGTACACACACACATATTATCGTTTACTGTCACCATGTGGCTGTGGTGATTATAGCGGTTTAGAATTTCATAGCGATTTTACTGTCTTTATTACAGACATGCTCTGTTTTAAAAACATTTTAAACTTCATTTTAAATCACAGAGAGCTGTAACAAATATTTTAATCCCAGTTTATTTGCAAAACAAATGTTCTATGGACATGTGTATACATGTTATTATAAAAAAAACAGTGCCTGTCAATCGATTCGGTGGGCGGGGAAAAACTGCAGCCCTACGTCAGGTTGCAGTGGGCGTCAAAATCACTGGGATTTGGGTCCTATTTTTTTAGTCAGGAAATTTAAAAAAAGAGACTTGTTTGGTTTAAATCACTCCAGTGTGACTGTGGACACACTATACCTACACACAGTTCTGTCCAAACAGCTTACAAATGTAGATTTTCATCATAGGTGCCCTTTAAATTTTAGTCAGACTTCTTGCACTCATATGGAATTGTGCTCTGTTTGGTGCATATTGAAGTTTACAGAACTCTGGAGCTTTCATGCAGTTTAATGAACTCGTACAGAAGCCTCATGCAAATTGACAGCATATCTGAAACATTTTCACCATTTTCTCATATTTGTAGATGGAGAATATACTTTTGAAAAAACTTCTAAACATGAGGAGGGAATAACACTTCTCAAACTCATTAAAAGGGAGAGGGACAGGGCAAACCGCTTTAAATAATATGTAAATGTAAGATGTAATACCATGTAAATTATAAAATGTAAATGATTAAATTATTACTGCTGGTTGTCAACTCTACAGTGCGAAAAATATATGTACATTTAACAGTTTTATGTATTTTTTGACTTTTTATTTCTTTATTTATGCTTTTGAATCACTTTAAGAGACCTTGATCTTTCTTCTGACAACTTTTAACCTTAAAAGTTGGAAAAAGTGACTTTTATTGACATTTTTTTTATTTATCAAAGTGACAGGGGCGTAGCAACCTGGGGGGACGGCGGGATACGTCCCCCTCACTTTTAGAGCCAGACAATTTAGAAACAGGTGATTAATAATTACATGAACGTAAACTTTTGGATCTCATTCAGCTGAAATAAACTGCCTATGCCTTTTCTGTTATTTTACAGATTGATTTCTTCCTAAATGATTTCTTATACGCTATATTATTCCAAACTACTAAAATGTCAAAAGTCATTTTGTTGAACTTTTACACATCAGAAGTCGACAGAGCAGAGATCAAGGTCCCATAATGCAATTCAAATATACGTAAATAAACATAAAATGTGGAAACTGTTAAAGAACAGGTATTTTTTGCAGTGTAGCTTGAATGCTATTATACTCTTTCTATTAGATGTAAGCATTGACGTTCCTGAAACGCTGGATCTAAATGCGCTCCGTGCCATGGGACAGCAGCCAGGGGAGGAGCTTTTGCCTGAGGTGGCCCCGCCCCCGCTCATGACCCCCGATGTGGAGGTTAAAGGTATCCTGGGTTCCCACGGCAACGAGGAGGACGACTCTCTCTACTCCCCACTGCTGTGTCAGTCTGTCTTTCCTCCTCTTTCTGACTCCATCTGTCTGTCACTTGAGCCTGCCTTTCATTCCTCCTTTGTTCTTTGCTTTCTTCTTTGTTTACAATGTTTTTATTTTATTACGTTTATTTGATGTATGAAGTAAACACTAAATTTTTGTATATTGACGATATACAGCACTTGACAGCCTTATTGAGAGTGTTTAGTGTTTGTTGTTGTGGTGTCCCAAGTTGTTGTGGATTTAATCTTGGGTAAAATATGTATTAAATATATTTTATTTATTTAACTGAATCATTCCTTGATGTGATTTTTATATCGAAGCATGTCTGTAGAGACCTTTCTGTCTTTTTGTGTGTCTCTCTCAGCTCCAGTGTTGGACGACTCCACAGTGTCTCAGCTGTGTGAGATGGGTTTTCCTCTGGAGGCCTGCCGGAAGGCTGTGTATTATACAGGAAACACTGGCATTGATGCTGCTATGAACTGGGTGATGGGACACATGGATGACCCTGGTAAATGCATTCTTCAGTAGCCAGGAATTCATTACAGATTTGCTCAACTTTTGTGACAAAAACAAACATAAAAAAACATTGCAGGTTTATGTACATCAGAGCTAATATATATACATATCGATACAGACGTATTTATATTTCAAATCTTTGGATCAGGGACATGATATAACGTTTAGTGGTTTGCCTGAGCAGTGGTTAAATATTGTGGAGGTAAAGTCAGTGTTCAGTAATAACAAAATGGGTGTACCTCAAGGTTCAGTACTGGGCCTAATGCTTTTTACTTTAAAGATATTTTGTATTCCCATTGTTAAATACTATGATACGGTAATATGTACATCTACTGAAAATGCTACAATTTTAATGTTCATTTTAAATTAATTTGATCCAATGGAGAGAATTTCCACATTGCTCCATAAAGAATTTAGAATTGGGAGAATAAGAATGGTTTAAGAACTCTTTAAGAACAAACAGGATTTCCACTAAGCAGATCAACTTTTTTTCAGCACACTAGAGCAGATCAAATTGTTCAGCGCAATGGAGCCTAAAGCACCTGCAGCATCATGCCCATCGGGGCCAGTTTCTACAAATGAATGCAATAGGGCTGCATGATTCTGGCTAAAATAAGAATCATGTTTTTTTTTTTTACTTAAAATTAAGATCTTCAGAATCGTGGGAAAATTGTGATGTAAAATAAAGGTTAACATAAGTTATTACATATTATTATAGTTATTTCTCAAACATATGGTAAGATAAACAATGATAATATTAGGCCTATGTGCAGGTCTACTGTTGGTTAAAATGCATTTTGTATAGACTTGGAACGGTGGACTTGAACAGACTTTAAATTTGTCTTCTTTGTTAATGCACAGTAAAGGGATTACATCAGAATACAATTATTCATAATACTGAAGTTGAATTACTATGCTTGAGACAAATGCTTGCAATCTGCCATTGACAACACAATTAGACCTTTTTTACTGGTAAAATCAGACATTTGCCATTATCAGATTCCCTCCTGCATAAACATTCTGTTAAACATTTATTCTCATGTAAAACACTTTGCTATGTTCGCTATGGAAGAAAAAACATATCAAATGCTTGTCGTAATCACAACTTTGAAATGCAATGTGATTCATTTAAATGGGGTGCGTGGTTTCAGTTTCACTTTCACTGTTGAGTGTGCTGCTGTCATGACTGCCATTATTTTGAGGATAAAAAACATGGATGCAAATTATACTTCCCACACGGCTCTTAAGTGATCGCTCTGTGGAACAAACTGAACATTATTTACAACTTTATTACCTGTTATTCACAGCCTATTCAGGTTCTGTTCACTAAAGTAGACATTATTTGTGGGCACGTGCATGCATCCTCTCAGCTCATTTGTCATACATTTGAAAATATACCTTAAAACTTGAATGACCTTGAAAAAATAATTGGCTGAATTGTTGAGATGCTTCATTAAGATTGTGAGAGGGGGGGTTGAATTGAGATCGCAATCTTTTACCGATTAATCGTGCAGCACCAGTAGCTTGTGGTTAGCGGATGGATGGTCGTGACAAAGCATCCTTTGCCGATCTTGTTCCTCTTTCTCCACCTCATGCTGCCCTTTCAATGTAAAGGTATAAACCTTTGAAAAAAATTGTATGGGGAAAAATCTATGAGGGTTTTCATTAAATTGGTGTTTCTTTCTCGATGTTTCATTTTGCCCAATTTGATGATTAATGGAAAAACAGCTGTAGTGCGACACGTTTGTAGAGGCAGATTTTGTAGAGGATTTAAGGTAGCATGCAGATTTTCAGTAATGAGTCTGTGGTTTTGTTTTCTGCAGATTTCTCTGCACCTTTGGTGTTGCCTGGCTCTAGTTCTGCTCCTGGCACGACACCCACAGAGAGCCTACCCGAAGAACACCTGGCAACCATTGTTTCAATGGGATTCAGTCGAGATCAGGCAACTCGTGCTCTCAGAGCAACGGTGAGAGCTTTCGTCTCAACACAGAAATGAGAAATGTTCTTCACATGATCCTTTAGAATCTGTAATATATATATGGGAATATACAGTTGAAGTCAGAATTATTAGCTCCCCTGTTTATTTTTTCCCCAATTTCTGTTTAACGGAGAGAAGATTTTTTTCAACACATTTCTAAACATAATAGTTTTAATAACTCATGTCTAATAACTGATTTCTTTTATCTTTGCCATGATGACAGTAAATAATATTTGACTAGATATTTTTCAAGACACTTCTATACAGCTTAAAGTGACATGTAAGGCATAATTAGGTTAACTAGGCAGGTTAGGGTAATTGCGCAAGTTGTTGTATAACGATGGTTTGTTCTGTCGACTATTAAATAAAAAAAATTGCGTAAAGGGGTTAATTTTGACCTTAAAATAGTTTTAAAAAATTTAAAAGCTGCTTTTATTCTAGCCAAAATAAAACAAATAAGACTTTCTCCAGAAGAAAAAATATTATCAGACATACTGTGAAAATTTCCTTGCTCTGTTAAACATCATTTGGGAAATATTTTAAAAAGAAAAAAATTCAAAGGGGGGCTAATAATTCTGACTTCAACTGGATCTTGTTATTATCGAACTTGAAAACAGTAGTGCCATTTTATAGTGCCAACGATACTAATTGTTTCAGTTGTTTTTGTTGACAAGAAATTGATTAGTCTAGTGCTAAATATATAAATAAAGAACATGATTTTTGAAAACCTGACACTCAATATGTGGCATTTCTTGAACACAAATCAGCTATTAAATTTTGGCATCAGGGTGCAAAAATGTGCAAAAATGAGTCCTTAACAATAAATGAATTATAAAAAAATTATACAAAAAGTCTTAAGGCAATGATCTCAAACTCAATTTCTGGAGGGCCACAGCTCTGCACAGTTTACCTCCAACTCACACCTGCTTAATCATCTTTAGTAGTCTTGAACCTCCAGGAATCCAGTTTGAGACCTGTCTTAAGGCTTTACATGACAATCAGCTTTAAAAATGCTGTGAACTATCATTTACAGGTCATTTGTTTATTGACAATTCCTCTTCAAACCTTTTATGTTACGTATTTGTAGAATAATGTGCTGGAGAGAGCTGTGGACTGGATCTTCTCTCATCTAGATGATCTGGAGTCCATGGATGTGTCTGAAGGGGGACGCTCAGAGGGTGGAAGTGAGGCCAGTCGAGAGCCTCCTCCTGGACCTCGTGTCCGTGATGGAACTGGAAGTAAGTGTTCATGTGTGCCTTTATTGAATGTCTTCTTTTCTACATGTGACGTTCTCTCCTAACGCTTAATCTCCTCATTCTTTCATCCTGAAGAGTATGAGCTCTTTGCGTTCATCAGTCACATGGGAACGAGCACAATGTGTGGTCATTATGTCTGCCACATCAAGAAGGACCAACAGTGAGTGCAGTCCTCTCTCCATCAGTCAGCTCCTCTCCTTCTGTCCCTCGCAGTAAAACATTCTTCAACATCTCTCTTTGCTTCTTTCAGGTGGGTCATTTTTAACGATCAGAAAGTTTGTGCCTCTGAGAAACCACCGAAGGACCTGGGGTACCTGTACTTTTACAGGAGAGTGGTGGAATAAACTAGAAAATCGTCTCTGTCTGTCTCACGCACGCACACACACGTACACAGTTCTATTTCTGGTCTAAAGGAATAGTAGGCTCCTGCTTCTGAAATGATCCGCAGTTTAAGTCAAAGCACTTCTCCATCTGATATATTCACTATTGAGAGATACCTTAAACAGGGGAAGGAAAAAAAAATCTAATGTAGGATGTGCGGGTTAGAGTGTTCTTACTCAAAACACCCATGTTGTGCAGCGCCTTACCACACACACAGACAGTAGTCTCCTTCGTGCCTCCCCCTGATTGGATAGTGGCTTTTGTGACATCACCGCTTCTAGAGCTAAGCTCCACCTTCCTTTCCTTTTATGTGTTCCAGAATGTTTCTGCAAATGTTTAATGGCAAGTAAATATCACTAAATCACACTCGGATAACTGCTAAATATTATGTATTGGAGTTTTAAATTTAAAATAATAATAATAAAATGCAAAAGGTATTGTGCGGTTTCACTCTTTTCCTTATGTTTTGTTCTCCTGTTTTGGGGGAGGAACGAATAATTTTGTTCATTTTGCTTTAAAATAAAAAAATGTGTCTCTTTGCTACTTGTGCTTCTGTGTTTTGTGATGAATAATGGATGTGTGTAAAGGGGTTTACTGACTACTAAATGCTGTGTCAGTGATAAACATTTAAACTATACTATAGTAAAGCGTGGTATACTGTATGTATTAAAGTTTTTGCAACTTTTTGATAATGAATGTGTGTCATGGTGGCGCACGATCGCTTCACAGCAAGAAGGTTGCTGATTTGAATTCCTGGCTGGATCAGTCAACAACGTGGAGTTTGCATGTTCTCCCCATGTTTGTGTGGGTTTCCTCCAGGTGCTCCGGTGTCGCCCACAGTCCAAAGACATGCGCTGTAGGTGAATTGAATAAGCTAAATTGGCCATAGTGTATAAGTGTGGAAGAGTGTGTATGGGTGTTTCCCAGTGTTGGGTTGCAGGTGGAAAGGCATCTGCTGCGCAAAACATATGCTGGATAAGTTGGCGGTTCATTCCACTGTGGAGACCCCTATTAATAAAGGGACTAAGCCGAAAAGAAAATGAATGTCATTGAATGTTACAGCATGATGTAGCATTAACTATAGTGAACTGATAAATTAATAAATTATGTTGTATACTTGAATCTTTACTACTGAAAATGATGGTATAGTATAGACCAGAGATGCCCAAAGTAGGGCCTGCTACTACTATGTAGTAGGGCTATACTACTACTATGCCCAAAGTTGACCCATGATAACTTAAGATTTGGCCCACCATCCTATGCCTTTAATAGAGATTATCATTTCTAATTTAACGTAATCTATTGTTTGTTTGTTTTATTGTTGAGCTACAAAAAGCAAGCTTGAATCAAAATTGTTGTAAATGAGTGAGTGCGATTTATTTAAATGTTGATTGTGTTTTCAATGGAATTGTTTGTTTTTATTATAATAAGTTAATTATAAAATGCAAAGAATAAATAATGCATTAGTTATCCTAATACGATTAAAGCTTTATTTATTTTTAGATATTATTTTGAAAAAAAAAAAAGAAAATTACACATGGCAACTTTGTAATACATTTTCATATATTTACTTTCGACCCACAGCCCTCAGCTATGTTTGTTTTTTGGCCCTTCATAACAAAAATATTTGGGCACCGCTGGTATAGACTACAGTTGTGGAAAACCTGGCTAAAACAGTAATGGGTACTTATATTGCTACATTCAATTCCCAAAGCAGCTAACTTCACTACTGTACAAAATTCTATGCTGTTTACTATTACTATAGTTTTTTTTTTTTTTTTTGTAGGACTTTTTTTTTCGCAAGAAAATATCAATAGGGTGACACAGTGGCTCAGTGGGTAGCACTGTGGCCTCACAGCAAGATTTGAATTGAATTGAATAAAACAAGTTGGCCGTATAGTGTGTGTGAATGAGTGTCTATGGATGTTTCCCAGTTTTGGGTTGCCGCTGGAAGGGCATTCGCTGTGTAAAACATGCAGCGTTCCGCTGAGGCGACCCCTGATGAATAAAGGGACTGAAGAAAATGACATGACAAAATGTCAATAAGTAGTGACGTTCTTGACATCTGTTTGACTGGTCATTTGTATCTCAATGTTGTCGAGCTTGGTGTTTTGTGGAAATAAATTGTAGGTAGCTTACATTTCTGTCCTTTAGGAGCATCGTTTTCTAACCTAGCGTTCATTTAAAAAAAATATCCAACTCAGAAATGCGAACTATATTCTGTTCTCCATTGGCTGTTGCTTTTAAAAGTAAAACTAACGTTTTGTGCTTGCTTCCGCTATTTAGCTTCTTTTCAATTTCTCGTGCAGATTTATATCGTCGAGTGGTTTTGTCAGTCGGACTAAATGCGCAGATCTCTGAAAATGAAACATGTCAACAGGATACAAAACCTCCATCCAAACGTGAGTATGAAAAGCAGAGCATTCAAACAAACAACAAAACGTAAATTGTTTACACGAGCTGATTCTTAAAAAAGCAGCCAAAACCCGGAGAGAAACTCAAACCTCGACTTACAGAAAGAAATTAGTTCTGCAATACAGTTTATACGAGTTGAATTTAAACAAATTAAATTGAGTAATGTTCAACAATCTGTTTATGTCAGCTCAAATGAATCGTTTACAACCACTTAACTTAAAATCATTTAGCAAGGAATCATCTTTGAATCAACTTTTTTTTCAGTGTAAGCTACAGAGATTTTAAAAGTAGGATTTGCAAGATTTTGACTGAAACCATGTTTAAGCTTATTAATTGTCTGGCAGTTTCTTGTTTGATTAAATTAAATATTAGGCAGTGTTTTAAATATAGAAAATGAACATTAGTAAATTATCAACCAATTCACAAATTTTCTATGAGACAAACAAAATTACCCTAACAAAATAGAAACAAAGTTTTCGCCACGTTTTAGTTTTTTTCTTAGTTAATAAAGCTTCTTTTTTATTTAAACAAGAACATTTTTGATTTTTTTTCTCTCAAATGGATTGTCAGTATCTGGATTTTTGATTATTTATTTATTTTTATTTTATTTATTTAGGAAGTGTCAACTTGCAAGATGCTGTTTTTACTCATTTTAGGTAAGCATTAGAAAGCCAGAAAATGCATTATAATATTCTTTTATTTGTAATATGTCTATGCTTGCTCTTCCTGCAGTTTCCTCACTCTTTCTTCCTTTAAACTTTTTTACATCCTCCATCAGCACTGAGTGTTTCATCTGGGGTGTGTGATGAGCTGTATAAAGAAGCCGGTAAAGAGGTTTCTTTGCAGTGTGGAGCACCTCAAAACAGTGATATAGAGTGGAGGTTAAACAGCATTCTCTTAATCGGCATTCTAGGCAAAACTGGATTAAGCCGCAAGGGTATAACTTTCCTCTCTTTTTGACACAAAAACAGAATAAGTTTGTAGTCCCACTATAATGAATTATTATTTAAAGGTTCTGGACACACTGCGGACAAAGTAAATTTATATGGAGACACTCTGAAGGTTCCCAGTTTGGAGCCAAGAGACTCTGGAGTTTATTCCTGCACACAGTCAGGGAAACAATACATGCTGCATGTTGTGTCAGGTGAGAAAAAGCTGGCAGTTTTATATAATTATACTGTATTTTTATTGTGCTCATTCTGTTTTTCTCTGTCAGTGTTTGTTAAACCAGGCCCAGTGCTGATTCAGTCTAGTGATGTGGAGCTGCACTGCAACATTGAAGGAGACCCAAACACTGAAGTAGAGTGGCTGAGACCCCCTAATGATCAAAGATATGATGCAAAAAATCAAAAGATTAACCTGAAATCTGTGACCTCAAGTGACGAAGGCAAGTGGACTTGTAAGGTCAAAGACCTTAAACTCAGTGTTACGCTGACTGTTGTTGGTAGGTGTTCCTCACCAGTTGTTATTTAACATAAAATATCTTTTATTATAATAATAATAATTCAGATTTCATGCTGTCTGTGAGATTTGTTTGGGTCTCCAGCAAACCACCAGATCAATAATGTTTCTGCTACTGAAGGGGACAACATAGAGCTGCCCTGTTTTCTTCCTCATCCTGTATCTCAGCTTGTTTTGGGGGGGAAATGGAAAGCTGACCACCTTCCCACAGTCTCTTTCCCAACCCTGAAGAACACAGCAGGCAAAGGCTTACACTGCGATGGTGTAAATTCATCAGAAGTCAAATACAATATTGAAACGCTCGGCAGCAACTTCAATGTCACTCTGATAAAGGTACATTTTGATTTGCATGAATAATTTATATTTTGATGTTACACTTCTAAAATGATGAAGCATTCTGGGTTCCTCAAAGAACCACAGATGCCAGTAAAGAAGCTTTATTTTAGTGTATGTTGACAGTCATTTCTCCACATCTTCTCTCAGGTGCAGAGCAGCTTTGCAGGGAAGTTTGTGTGTGAAGTGGAGTTTGAGCATGGAGGAAAATTAACTGCTGTCACCAATTTGGTGGTTTTGGCTAAAATACCAGATAAAACAGAACCACACGGCACGTAACCAGTCTATAAATGAGCCAAAATGACCTAAGTCTGAGGCCATTTGGTCTGATTGTACACGATGATAGTTTTTCATGATGCCATTTTGTCCTGTGATGATTGAAGCCTTTTGGTCTGAGGCATTATCCATCCATCCATCCATCCATCCATCCATCCATCCATCCATCCATCCATCCATCCATCCATCGCCCAGCATGAATCAGTACTTCATTTTTTAGGTTTACAAAATGTATAATTAAGATTAAAAGTTATTTTAATAATTTAAAAAGAAATTTGAATTGTTCTCTCTATCAGCACCGTGCGTTTCATCTGGGGAGTGTGAGGTGTTGTTATATCAAGAAGTTGGGAAGGAGGTTTCTTTGGACTGCGGAGCACCTCCAAATAGTGATATAGAGTGGAGGTTGAACAACAATCTCATAATCAGCAATAATGGAAAAAGTGGAACAAGATGCAAAGGTGTATCCATTTCTTCTTCTTCTAACAGAAATATTATTTAAATATGAAGCTTAAAGGGTAGTCTCACTATAATTGATTATAATTTTAAAGGTTCTGGACCCACTGCGGAGAAAGCAAACATATATGGAGACACTCTGAAGGTTCCCAGACTGGAGCCAAGAGACTCTGGAGTTTATTCCTGCATACAGTCAGGAAAACAATACATGCTGCATGTTGTGTCAGGTGAGAAAGAGCTGCCGGTTTTATATAATCATACTGTATTTTCATAGGATTTACTTTATTTATGTTTTTTTCTGTCAGTGTTTGTTAAACCAGGCCCAGTGCTGGTTCAGTCTAGTGATGCGGAGCTGTACTGCAACATTGATGGAAAGCCAAACACTGAAGTAGAGTGGCTGAGACCCCCTAATGATCAAAGATATGATGCAAAACATCAAGTCATTCATTTGAAGTCTGTGACTTCGAATGACGGAGGCAAGTGGACATGTGTGGTCAATGACTTTAAGTTCAATGTTACGCTGACGGTTGTTGGTGGGGGTCCCCATAGTTTTGATCCTAATTTAATTCTGTATAAAATAGTTTTCATAACTATAATATTTCAGATTTCATACTGACAAGACAAATCTGACAATTTTAAGGATTTATGTATTGCAGATTTTTTTCAGAAATGTTTAATAGCATGCAAACATCTTTGCAAACAAACAAATGTATAATGAAAATTTCAGTTGACAAGAAAAATTAATGCAGAAGTTATATTTTGTGATTTCGCGTGAACTTCTTTATTTGTGGGAGGAATGAATCATTTTGCTCTTTTTGCTTTTAAATAAAATAAAAACATTTCCAATGAAATATAATTCTATTGCTTACATTAGTTTAGTTCCCCTGACAAGGTGAATGAATCACTGACAAAACAAGAACACGGAAAAGAAACGTGCAAAAAAAAAAAAAAACTGAACTGAAACTGACATAAAACCACAGACTGAAATCAATGGAAAACCCCATTTCATCTGATTAAATAATAATAATGCTCCAACAATATTATTACCCGCTATACACAAACCAGTTTCCATCAATTTATTTAAAACAGAACTTCATTGTAATTAACAGGTTTGTTTGTTTTGCCCAATTTCATTTTAATCTTGAGTACCTAGTAATATTGAATCCAGCTTTACTTTGAATAGTCTTTAGTTTTTGAGTAATTATAGGAGAACGATACAGATTTGCAATACTTTCTGAAAAAAGCTGAGCATGGAGGCGCATCGCATAGTCAACATTGTACACAGCAGCTGTATCACAGCAGTATCCTCTTAGTGAATGACTACAACCTGTGGTGTTGCTGTAAATAAAATGGGAAAACCCTTATTTTTGAGAGTATAAAAAGGGTAACCATTAATGATAGTAAATATTAAAAACCAAACCACCAGAGCACTCCGTTTGATTAATATTTAGTTTTTTTGTTTGTTTTTTCCTGCATTTTATTGTTACCACTATACCAGAGATCCCGTGGTGAAGAACAGGCAAAACACACACGCACACACACACACAAAACTGAAGTAGTTCTGACTCTGTACACTACCCAGCAAACATGCTCATGCAGGGTCCATATTGGCTTTTTGCAGGCACTGCAGACTATGGCCAGCCCACACCAAATCTAGGCCAAGTGTGGGTTTGATTATATGGCCCACAGCTGCAGGCTGACTAAGGGCTCTGTCAGAACAGCCCACTAGCAAACAGCCCGCATTTATCAAATGACAGCCCAGTGTTGGCTAGCCCATTTAGGCAATAGCTAAACGTTCCATTAGTGTTGGTCCTGCATAAGTGGCCTGGACCTAGACCCTAGGAAGAACCCATTTTGAAGATTAAAGATTGAAAATTGAAGATTTGAAATGATCCCTCTCATGTTTGTGTGCATAAAAGACTTCTATATGAGTGACACTGTCACATGAGCGACATGTTTTACCACAATATCAGTTCCTTTTATTACTCCTAAGATTTTAGTGTGTGCATGTCCTTAAAAACGGTGTGGAGGAAGATTAGTTACCTGATAGGAAGCAGGAAACAGTATACAGAGAGCAGCATGGCCAACACAAGAGGGCTACAAACAGCCTTTAAGCTTTTTTTTTACGAGTGGAGAATCCTTTTGTCTGGACTTACCTTTCCACAATATTCTAGCTTCTGTATTATCACTGTTTTGCATTGTATATAAACTGGTGACCAATCACATTGGGACTTTTACAGCACACTTTGATTTTTGGACTGTTTTTGGGGTGTGGAACATTGAAATGTGTGCTTGTAACAGATTGAGATTGTTGTTTTATGTGTTGTTTGTGAATACACAAAAGATTACTACCCTACAGTGTCATTTTGTCACTTTTAACACTTACAAACCTCTGACACAACTAAAATCTGACCTGTTTTATACTTTGTTACCTGCTGTTGAGGCCGAACCCCTGATAGCAGACACTGAATCAACAGTCAAAACCCAGACAGCATATGAATATGGGCCACTTTAGGCAGTTATGAGGCACTGGTGGTATTCCTTCGACCTAGACAAAATGAATGTGAGCCTGGAGGTGCCCACCTGTGCAATGGCAAAGGGGGGCCGAAGATTCAAATTCATATATGGGCCATTTAAGGCAAAGATTTGGCCCTTATGGCAAAATGTAATCTGAATGTGAGCCTAATGTGGCCCATGTGGAAAATTATAAATTTGCCCCAAATGATGGAGGACAAATGTGGGCCACAGTTGGCAAAAATGTGGCATAGTCATTCAAGGGTAATCTGGGTCTAAACCTAAAGTGGCTCACACGTGTAAGTGCAAATGTGGCCCAGTTATCTTAAGACAAATGTGGGTCACTTTTGGCAAATATTTGCTAGTATAAGCTCTGGCTAATGAAGATTTGAGCCTATAGTGGCCCAGTTATCCTAAAACAAATGTGGGCCACTTTTGGCAAATATTTGGCACCATTAGCTCTGGCTAATGTGGCTGTGAGCCTAAAGCGGCCCAGAGAAAATATGGCAAATGTGGCCCAGTTATCCCAAAACATACATGGACCATATAAACTAAAGTCACAGTCATTGAGAAAAGTGTTTGCTTTAGTTGGGCTCATAGCCTTGAACCTCCTTATACAAATTTACTTTTGGGCTGCTGTAACTTTTAAGAATTTTGCTTGAGAAGTTTATTCATTGCAGCACAACCTGTGATGAAATAATATAATTCCCTGATGTTCACTAATGTTTTAATCCATTATTAAAAGTAACGTAATAACATACTTGCACATGCCACAGAGTTTTAAAGGTTTGTAAGCTAAAAAATTCTATAGTTCAACTTTTGCGTACAAAGATATCAATAATCAGCGTATGAACCTCAACAACAGTGACAATTAACAAAATGAACAAAACTCACAAACATCACAAACAGGAGACTAAGTGACAAAATCAACAACGTCAACATAAACAGCAGAATCAAAAGCAAATAATGAAAACTGCAGCATCAATAAGCTATATAATGTATTCATCCTGCAATGCATGCTGGGATTTTTGTACTTTGCCACACCCAGCAAGTGTAAGGTGTAGGCCAGATCTGAGCCAGAATAAAAGCAGAATGTGGCCCAGAATAGGGTCAGTTCTGGTTCAATTGGTTGAATTCAGGCTGACATGTGGAATGTCTATGGCTTAATTGTGGCCCATATCTGGCAAACAGGAGTGGACCGCCCTAGAGCCATCATTCCATGTGGTATGTGGGCTGGATTTAAGTGTCTGGTGTGGGCCGAATCTGGGCCAGATGAATTTTGCTATCTGGGAAGGTTGAAACTTAAACATTGAATATTCATCAGCTTTGCACCCTAAACTATACTCCCCCCAAGAATGAAAAATACTCAGAAATGTTTGCCATGAAAAAAATGCAAGAAAAGAAACGAAAAGAAAAATATATAAGTATAAAGAATTATCAATATTTTTTACACAAAAAAACAAACTGCAAAAAAAAATTGAAGACTATATAAGATAATCACAAGATTTTGAAGGATTTAAGATTGAGCTTGTATTATTAACCTGAAATTAAAATAATGTATAACTGAAACGAAATCAGTAGTTCCACAGAGATAAATTAGAGATACATTTAAATTTCTAGAAGGGTCTTTCATGAAGAGATGTCTATCTTTGGAGTGTACCTATAATGGCGTCCGCTTTCCGGAATGCAGTGCACTTCAGTGGCTTAAAACAGCATTTTCCACGTTAACTCTCAGGCGAGTGAGCCCTCTGCTGGAGAAAGAGATTTAAAAAAAAAAAGAAGACTTCTAAACAATTAGAATACAAGCTTTACATTTTACACTTAAGGCCAAAAGAAGAGAAAATGATATGGCCTTTTCTACCATAACGCAGAAAATAGTTTCAGGAGTTGTTAGCCTAATTGCCATCTAATCATCTACCTAGACCTAAAAATGTGGTCTTATTTGGAGCTCAAAAATATTCACTTTTTGGATCACCATCTGCTATATGTTATCGAAATGATGTGTTCTTAAAATATGTTCACTTATTAATTTAACCAAGTCAGCTTAATTTAGGTAGTTTATTAAAAAAGTATTAGTCGAATGAAGCAAGTTCACATGAACTACAAAAAGGGCTAATTAAGTTTAATTCCTCAGATGAGGTAAGTTAACTTGTTTGTTAAAGGTAGCCCTTCTGTAGGCCTGTCTGTGTAGATTAAAGAATCAAAAGCAGGTATTCATGTGACAGCAGTGCGTGCAGCGGTTTCGTTGTATTTTAAAGAAAATGAAAATAAGAGTGTCTTGAACTTTGACATCTAATTAAAAGTTAAAAGGTAAAGCTTATTGGGCTAGTTCACATCGCTATTGTCAAGCTACGATGGCAAATTAAGTAGGCTAATAGAGACAAATGTTTCTATGTGAATCTAAAGCTTCACAAGGTTGTTTCAATGTATAAACAAAAAAAAATGTTTTTATTATGTAGCTTATATAAATGACGTTATGGTGACTCTATTTAGGAGCTAAATTCTTGAATCTAGCAGTCATTTGAAGGATTTCCCACTAACACTACAGCGTGTGAGAGGCGTTTTCTGCTCTACATTGGTTGCTGCTCTCCGAACATTTTTTTTGTTTCCGCTCTCTTGCCTCATTTCAGGTTCTCGTGCAGGTTCAGGTTTTTTGCTCGTCTGGTTTCTCAGTGTCTCACACACTTGTCAGTTGGATTAAATGCGCAGAACCTCTCTGAATCTTGTAAACAAAATATAAAACTGCATCCAAACGTGAGTATTAAGAGAGCTTTCAGCTGCGAAAAACTATATAATATAATATAATATAATATAATATAATATAATATAATATAAGCCTACTTATACAAAGCCTACTATAAATCGCACGAAATAGTTGTTAAGAAAGTAAAAAAAAAGTTTGATAAATGTTTGGTTTAGCAGGATATACTTCATAAATATCTAAATCGCGACACCGAAACCGTTTAAGAAAATATACTTCTTCTCATGCTCAAGTTGCAAGTAAAATGCTTGATTATAATCTTTTGTCGCATCGAGTTACATAAATTACGTATACATATATTTATTATTAGATTTATAAATGTATCTTCATCGATTTATGTATATTGGCAAATAAGAAAATATAATACATGATTACAATAAATAATTTTAGAATGTTAAAAACTGGAAAGATTGTATAATGATGTAGATTGTCATCTGTATAATTTGAAATAGAAATTATCTGCAGATAGTTTAAAAGATATTAAAGATATTCTTATCTTTAATATCTTTTAAACTTTCTGCAGATAATTGTTTATATATATATATATATATATATATATATATATATATATATATATATATATATATATATATATATATATATAAGCTTTGATTAAAAAGAAGAGAAAATACCATTAAAAATCATACAATTGCCACAATTGCCTGATTCCCCTAGCAATTCCCCATTATTTAATTTTTTAAATCTTGTTAATTTATCCATGCAAACAATTTGGAGCTATCTTTTTTTGTTTAGCTTGAAGCTTGTTTAGCTTGTTTAGCCTTTGTTCTCAGATGAAATTTAAAGTTAATTTTAAATGAGATTTTTTTTTAGGCCAAACATTTGCAAACAAGAGAATGATTGTGGCTCATTGTAAGTTGTTTCTTCCTGTTTGCTCTTATTTTCTCAGTTGTGACAAAGCATGCACTTCTTTATTAATATGGATAATTCTTGACATTGATTCATTCATTTTGTTTTCGGCTTAGTCCCTTTATTAATCTGGGTTCGCCACAGGGAAATGAACCGCCAACTTATCCAGCACGTGTTTTACGCAGCGGATGCTCTAATTCTTGACATTTTGATACAAATTTTTAATGTTTGTTTTTATTTAAATTTTCAGGGAAAGGATTAGAAAACCTGCCTGCAACATGCTCTTTTTTCTCCTTCTTGGTAAGAATTAGACTGTTAGGAATAAAAACAATATTACAGTGCAGTTTTTCCATTTCCATATTTCCATTTCTGCACTGTATTCTTTCTCTAACATTCTTTAAGCTTTTTTTTTTTTACTCTTCATCCTCCATCAGCACTGAGTGTTTCATCTGGGGTGTGTGATGAGCTGTATAAAGAAGCCGGTAAAGAGGTTTCTTTGCAGTGTGGAGCACCTCAAAACAGTGATATAGAGTGGAAGTTAAACAACAATCTCTTAATCCGCATTATAGGCAAAACTGGATTAAGACACAAGGGTATAACTTTCCTCTCCTTTTGCCACAAAAACAGAATAAGTTTGTAGTCCCACTATAATGAATTATTATTTAAAGGTTCTGGACACACTGCGGACAAAGTAAATTTATATGGAGACACTCTGAAGGTTCCCAGACTGGAGCCAAGAGACTCTGGAGTTTATTCCTGCACACAGTCAGGGAAACAATACATGCTGCATGTTGTGTCAGGTGAGAAAGAGCTGTCAGTTTTATATAATCATACTGTATTTTTATCGTGCTTATTCTGTTTTTCTCTGTCAGTGTTTGTTAAACCAGGCCCAGTGCTGATTCAGTCTAGTGATGTGGAGCTGCACTGCAACATTGAAGGAAATCCAAACACTGAAGTAGAGTGGCTGAGACCCCCTAATGATCAAAGATATGATGCAAAAAATCAAAAGATTAACCTGAAATCTGTGACCTCAAGTGATGAAGGCAAGTGGACTTGTAAGGTCAAAGACCTTAAACTCAGTGTTACGCTGACTGTTGTTGGTAGGTGTTCTTCACCAGTTGTTATTTAACATAAAATATCTTTTATTATAATAATAATAATTCAGATTTCATGCTGTCTTTGACATTTGTTTGGGTCTCCAGCAAACCACCAGATCAATAATGTTTCTGCTACTGAAGGGGACAACATAGAGCTGCCCTGTTTTCTTCCTCATCCTGTATCTCAGCTTGTTTTGGGGGGGAAATGGAAAGCTGACCACCTTCCCACAGTCTCTTTCCCAACCCTGAAGAACACAGCAGGCAAAGGCTTACGCTGGGATGGTGTAAATTCATCAGAAGTCAAATATAATATTGAAAGTCTCGGCAGCAACTTCAATGTCACTCTGATAAAGGTACATTTTGATTTGCATGAATAATTTATATTTTGATGTTACACTTCTAAAATGATGAAGCATTCTGGGTTCCTCAAAGAACCACAGATGCCAGTAAAGAAGCTTTATTTTACTGTATGTTGACAGTCATTTCTCCACATCTTCTCTCAGGTGCAGAGCAGCTTTGCAGGGAAGTTTGTGTGTGAAGTGGAGTTTGAGCATGGAGGAAAATTAACTGCTGTCACCAATTTGTTTTTTAAGAATTTGCAACAAGATACAGGTAAAAAATGCTGTCAGTTACTCTCTGATGTTAGTGACAAGGCAATTCTAGCATTAGGAAACATAAAAGTTATTTAAATGTTTTTTGAAAGACATCTATATACAATAAAAACAATAGCATTGTGAAATAGTATTACAATTTAACATAACTATTTCCTGTGTGGATATATTTTAAAGCCTGTGATGTTAAAGCTGAATTTTCAGCATTATTCCCCCAGTCTTCAGTGTCTGTATTCAAATTAAATAACATTTCTACAATATTGACATTATTGCATTATTGATTAAATAAATGCAGCCTTTGTAAACACCAAAAGATTTGAAAAGGAAAAAAGTGTATAAATGAATGTTTAAACATATATTTAGACTTACTTGTAAAGCGCTTTGAGTGTCTAGAAAAGCACTATATAAATGTAATTATTATAATTATTATTTGTGTTTTCTCGGTCTATGTTTAGTATATATTAGCTATTATATATTGGACACTCAATATTTATTTATTTGATATTTACAATGTTTGATTTATACATTTTCTTGTTGCATTTTAAATGATTGGGTATATTTTATTGCTGTATTTAATGGTTTATTGTTAAAGCAGGCAAAATAGAACTATTTAACAGTTAATGACTTGGCTATAGCTTCATCCCAATGAGAACAAAAATATTTTATGTAAGCAAAATACCATATAAACAGTCTGTTTTAATGAATCCTGAACAGATGGGAATGATGGTAAAAAAAGGAGGAACCAGAACTCTGGACTTGCCGGAGGATTTTTCACAACGAGTATGTTGGGAGTTGAACTTTGGATCTGGATTGCTGTAGGAGCCTCTTCAGTATCTCTGTTGGTAGTGATCATTGGTATTGTCTGTACCCGGCAAAAAAACAAACAAAAAAAGGTGAGAGAAAAAACAAAATAACATGCGACAGGAAAGGAAGTGGCTCATTTAGTTTCTTTTTCTTTACGTAGAAGAGAGTGAGAAAGCTGAGATCCATGCGACAGCCTCTCACAGCTAAAGACTACTGCCAGTGCAACAGGTACTGCACATCCTCTTCCTTTACTCTGTGTAAATACGGTAAAGGCTAGTCTTACTCACTGGCAAGCTTACCGTAATGCTTTATTATGCCTTACAGATAGAGATAGTTCACCTGCAAATTAATAAAAACAAACACATGTAAGATAATATTTGAAAAATGTGTCATTTATAAAAAGTAGCTTTTAATTTTAGTCTTTGGGGAACTCAACAATCTTAAAAATCTCTCCTTTTGTCTTCCATAGAAGAAAGAAATGCAAAATAATGAGGGTGAGTAAATCATGGCATAATGATAGATTTTATGAATTTGTAAAAAAGAAATGGATACACTATCCTTTTAATTTTTTGAATGTTGTAACACTTTAATGTTTTGTTTATTTGACCTTGTTTGGCTTTTTATTAGGATTGGTTTATTTGGGGTCTTTAAATATTTTAGCGGCATCGAGGTGGCGCAGTAGGTAGTGCTGTCGCCTCATAGCAAGAAGGTTGCTGGTTTGAGCCTCGGCTGGGTCAGTTGGCACTTCTGTGTGGAGTTTGCATGTTCTCCCAGCATTTGCGTGGGTTTCCTCTGGGTACAGGTGAATTTGGTAGGCTAAAATTGTCCGTAGTGTATGAGTTGGAATAAGAGTGTATGGATGTTTCCCAGAGATGGGTTGCAGCTGGAAGGGCATCCGCTGCGTAAAACATGTGCTGGATAAGTTGGCGGTTCATTCCGCTGTGGCGACCTCAGATTAATAAAGGGACTAAGCCGAAAAGAAAAAGTATGAAGGAATGAAATATTTTAGCTCATTTTCCTATTTTTATGTTTAGATTACCTTTATTTTTTTATAATGTTTTTATTGTTATTATATCTAAATTAACTTGTAGACTTGATTGTTTAAAATGTTTATGTAGTTTGATATATAACCCTCTGTTTACTTTTATAAATGCTGAATTTTAAAATTAGCCGTTTACTTGTTATCCATTTCAGACAGAATTGTAATATTGGTGTGTCTCTGGCATTTACACCACACTATTTTCTGATAATGGACAAACGAATGTAAACGAATCAGCTGTAAAACAAAATCTTTTTTTTATTTTATGAATTTGTTTTAAATAATTATTGTAATATTTAAAAAAACATTTTGAGGGATGTAAACAACAACAATCGTCCTAACATATTTCCTGTCATACATATTTAATTTCTGTAGCTTTTGAGAATCCAAAAAGATCTACATATTGATAAATAATGTCATGATTGCTCTTATAATGCTAAGTTATGATTAAATTGACTCTTATTACAGTTATGAAGTAGTTTTGACAACAAGCAGGAAATGTTCATAGACCAATGACATTTCTACATTGAAATGGTTTATATTCATTTATTTATTCGTTTTCTTTTCAGCTTAGTCCCTTTATTAACAACTTAAACAGCGTATGCTTTACGCAGCGGATGCCCTTCCAGCCGCAACTGGGAAACACCCACACACTCTTGCATTAATACACATACACTACGGCCAATTTAGCTTATTCTTCTGTACTACATGTCTTTGGAGGGTGGGGAAAAGTGGAGCACCTGGAGAAAACCCACGTGAACATGGGGAGAACATGCAAACTCCACACAGAAACGCCAACTGACCCAGCCAAGGCTCAAACCACCAACCTTCTTGCTGTGAGGTGATCGTGCTACCCACTCCGCCACCGTGACGCCCTGTATATATTAATATATGTATATATATATATATATATATATATATATATATATATATATATATATATATATATATATATATATATATATATATATAAATAATCATTATTGTAAAAATATACAGTTGAAGGCCTCAATTTCTGTTTAACTGAGAGATTTTTTCAACACATTTTTAAAAATAATAGTTTTAATAACTCATTTCTAATAACTGATTTATTTAATCTTTGCCATGATGACAGTAAATGATATTTGACTAGATATTTTTCAAGACACTTCTATACAGCTTAAAGTGACATTTAAAGGCTTAACTAGGTTAATTAGATTAACTAGGCAGGTTAGGGTAATTAGGCAAGTTATTGTATAATGATGGTTTGTTCTGTAGACTATCGAAAAAAATGTAGCTTAAAGGGGCTAATAATATTGACCTTAAAATGCTTTTTAAAAAATTTAAACTGCTTTTATTTTAGCCAAAATAAAACAAATAAGACTTTCTCCAGAAGAAAAAATATTATCAGACATACTGTGAACATTTCCCTGCTCTGTTAAACATCATTTGGGAAATATTTAAAAAAGAAAAAATATGTAAAGGGGTCTAATAATTCTGACTTTAACTGTATATATTTACAGTCCTCCTCAAGTTATTAGCTGATATATCATATGATCATAGAATAATAATGACCCTAAAATGTAGATTCTGTCATCATTTACTCACTTTTAACTTGTTCTAAATTTGTTTGAGATTCATTACTCTTAAACACAAAAGAAGATATTTTGAAAATGTTTTGAAACCGGTAGCCATTGACACAGATCATATTTTTCTTTTACTATGGAATGCAATGGCTACCTGTTTCCAACATTCTTCAAAATATCTTCTTTTGTGTAACTGCTACAGTGTTGTCATACAGTCTCTTTGTTGTTGTTGTCGTTTTTAGGTCTGACAGAGAGGTGGTCTTGTGTCAGCGAGAGAGACCCCTCCCAGCGCCCAGACAACAGCGGAACCCACGAACGGCTGGACTGAACCATGCATATGAGCATGTTTGAAAACACCAAGCCATGCCAGGCCTCTGCTTTTAATCCTTATATTGCGTTGCATTTCTGTTCATGATTTATGCTGGGGGTCAAATTGAATTGGATTCAAAACAATTGACCAAAAATCACACTTTTGGACAAAAATCTGGTTAAATCACGCAGTGTCATTCACCAAGCATGCATAATCACAATTATTTTTCATGATCAAAATATGATTTAGCAAAAGATTTGAGTTTTCTGAAGTTTTTCTGAAAAACAATGGATATATATGAGTATGCACTGCTGGCTAATAAGAGGTCAGAAAGAGGTGTAGATTTAAAAAAAGAAGCTTTTAAACTATTTTTTAATCTACTTGTATTGGATTTGAGATTGGCGCACTGTTTGAGGATCTGGCAAGATTGTGTCTGCAGAGAGCGGTGTATGTTTGAGGAAGCGAGGAAAGTCTGTAAATGAAATTTTGAGCGGAAAGCCCTTATATGAAGATGATTTGGGTGTGTTTTATGCAAATGACTAACCTTGTCAACGTGGCAAAACTCCATCACCATTAGAACCATAAAAACGAATTTGCTTATACACGTGTGTTGTGCATTAGGTAGATTGTTTTTGGGAAAAGTTCTGATGTTCTCCAGAAACAAAATAATCCAGACAATTAGTAATGAATGAGACACAGTAAATCTGGAACAACAATATTCCTCACATTACAACATTAAAAAGACATAGGATTATGTAAAACTGTATTCACCATAGTGTACTCTTTTTCCGAAAATATGAAATAAAAATGATTGTAATGATTTTTTTTTGTATTATTATGTGCTCTAGCAGTAGAGCATTGTTCTCTAGCAACATCAAAGTCATGGGTTTGATATTTGACAAAATGACCATACTTGAACCGACATAAATTATAAGAAGTCTTCAAAAAACTATTTAGGACAGAAAGAAGCACAATTTAAAGAAATAATTGTCAGTTTGCAGGTTCCTTCATGGTTCTGAATGAGAAATTGTCACAAGATTTAAAAAACAAACACAACAGAAAATTGTATTAACCAGTATTTCTTAAAATGCTATAATTATGAGATACATTACCAGTCAAAAGTTTGAGGTCAGTTTTTTTATTAAATTTTATTATTATTTATAAAAAAAATTTATTCTGTACATCAAGGCGGCATTTATTAAATGTAATTTAAAAATATATAAAATTATAAAAAATTTCAATAATTGCTTTCTTATTGTATGTTGTTTCAAATGCAATTGTCACTCCAGTCATTATTGCTTTTATTGCTATTAATCATAATATAATTAATGATAATAATAATTCATATTAGATTGATTTCTGAAGGATTATGCCACTCTGAAGACTGGAGTAATAAAAACTCATCTTTAAAATCATTGGAATAAGTGATTAAATTAAATTATAAACTACTTTTGAGCAGTTATTTTAGAGCGTAATGATATTTCACAATTGTACAATTTGTACAGTGTTTTTGATCAAATAAATGCAGCCTTGGTGAGCAGGAGAAGCTTATTTTAAAACATTTAAAAATCTTACTGACCCCAAACTTTTGACCGGTAGTCTGAGGCTTATTTGTTCTTGCTTGATGTTATGAAAAACACATGCACTTTGATATGCTGTACAGCTTGTAATGAACGTGATGGTTACTCTACCTTACAAACAAATCTTGTATATTTTACCAAATATGATTTATCATTTAAATACTTTCATCACTGTACTTTATGAATATCAAGAATGTTGATATATATTTTTAATCTGAATAAATAAATCAATAAAAAGTAAACACGTGTCAGCATGTGTGTGTTTCTCCACATTTGCACTTAATAAGCAGATATATAAACTGGTGCAGCTGGAGCTCTTTTAGTTCACAGGTGTCCATGATGTACAGATGTTCACAGACGACAAAACAAACCAAACAAATGTTTCTTTGTGCCTTTTACTAGAGCAGATTTATGAAGAAAATACAGATGATGCTAAATGGCACAGAATAATTATGTTATTAAAAACAAAGGCATTTATTTAAATGCAAAGCTCGCTGATGTAAACGGAGACCTGTAATTACTGATTATAAATTAATGATGTTAATATTAATCAACTGTCAAAGTTAAAACGATGTAAGAGACACATGAAGAGAGCTGCGCAGTTTCCTGTGCTCTCTCTCTCTCTCTCTCTCTCTCTCTCTCTCTCTCTCTCTCTCTCTCTCTCTCTCTCTCTCTCTATGTTTGACGAAGTGTGTCTGAGAGAAAATGTCAGTGTAGCTGAGAGACCCTAAACAGAAAACACACACCTCTACATAACTGTAAGTATTGTTCTCTCTCTGTCATGATGACAAACATTAGCTACCGCTTAACTAACTGCTACTTTTTTCGTTACCGGCTAGTCCGCATGCCTGTTTTTCTCATATGGGTAGAGGTGTTCTTCAGATAATTTCTCACTTAAACTAAACGACAGTTCTGATGTTCAGTTTTTATTGTTCGTTTTTTGTGTTTCCAAGCAGCTTGTTTTGATCCATAAAGTCGTATTGCCATGTAAAGGCCTATACCATTTTATTACTGTAAGCATGAAGGCAAATGTTTTGGTCAAAAGTTTCAGATGCCGATGTACTAAATTGTGTTGTCTGTGATCAGAGTACTGAATGAACAGAGGTTTAATATCTGATGATAACAAGAATAAATATTCGAAAATACATTTTTAAAGTGCACTAGTGCAGAATTTATTTTCATATAAACATTTAGTTTATCTTACTGCACGACATTATCCTGAATGATTGTGTTTCTCAGTATGCATTTGAACAATTCATTTTTATTTGTATTGTTGTTGACGAGAACAATTTTACAATTTTAAATCAACATTCACCTCACTGTACAGACTTATATAAGTAGCATATATAAGTTGTCCAACCTTTAAGTCTTTTCACTTGGTTATTTGGTCTGTTTTGTAGGCCAAGGCCTCGGTACGCACTGGACATTAAAGTTGTTTGCAGACAAACACTTGCAAACTAGTTGAAGATTAAGTCAAAGACTTTAAGTGGTATTCAATTCTTGTGTAGTTTTGGGTTTTAGGTCCAACGTTTTAAAAGTGTCAACCTTTTCGTGATACGTTAAATGTTCAAACGATTACACTGAGCAGTCAAATTGAATGCTTTTTAAAAAGACTTTACATATATACGACATGTAAATCAATTTGAGATATCAGTTAAAAGTAAATAACTCTAAACATATTCACAACTTTTGATTATAAAGTCACACTAGTATAGAGGCCAAAATGAGATGTCCTATTTTTGCGTCTACATTAAATTCTATACACAGAAAACTATTACTATTGAAAGTAAACATACTAAATTTTATTAGATTTTAAATTATATTTAACATTTTTAAAACCATGCTGACAAATGGATTAAATATCGTGGTTTGAAGGATAATGGGAAAGTATAAAGATTAAAATCACAATTAATCAGTGTTTTGAACCTTTAAGAGTCTTTTAATTAGTCTCACATTTTTCTTGTCTGTGTATCTATTGTTATACTGAAAGACATTTTAATTGACATCTTATTCACTTTAAAAGAAATTTGACAATACAGTACAACGTACAAAAATAGATGTTAAAATTCAAATATTTTTAATGTCTTCATATTTCAAAATCTCTATTCGTCTTTCACCCAAATATTGCCTAAGGGATAAATTGGTAAAAAAAAAAGTAAGGGTCCGTACACTTTTAAGATGCCGATCTTTCTGTTATTAATTTACTGTCTGTGCAGGAAACAATGACTGTGAAGCGCTTTAGAATTTATTTTAATATAGACACCATCCTCATCCTCCTCCCAGCTTTACTAAAGAAAATCTATCCATATTAATTGCATATCAGTAGTAATTAATTTCATATTAATTCTTTATTAAAATGTATTATATACAGTTTTCTAAAAAAATACATATAAAAAAAAGCCTTTTCTAGATGCAAGTGATGCAAAATATCCACATTTGACATATCTACTAAAGAGGCTTCTGCAAACCAAATGCTGATTTCTGTAGCTCAAAAATGGTGTTAGCGAGAGCAATGTTTTGGGTTTGATTCTCAGCCGATGAACAAACTTGAATAAATGTGATTAAATGCAAGTTGCTTTGGACGAGTGTCTGCCAAATGTAACATTTAAAGCTGATCTTAAGATGTTTTTGGGGTATGTTTTTGAAGCAGTTCCTCTTAGTTTCACACAGGTGTCCAACCAGAGTAACCACAAGTAAAGCTCATCTCATCACTCAACACCATCTATCTATCTATCTATCTATCTATCTATCTATCTATCTATCTATCTATCTATCTATCTATCTATCTATCTATCTATCTATCTATCTATCTATCTATCTATCTATCTATCTATCTATCTATCTATCTATCTATCTATCTATCTATCTATCTATCTATCTATCTATCTATCTAAAAATAGCTTTAAGCCTGAAAATGTCAGTAAACACCATAATCACCTTTCTGGCTTAGAAAACGAAACATGGAAGAGATGATGGGTCTGCTACTTTTTAATGTCAACTATTAAAATTACTGTTGTAACAGAGTGCATCCTTTTAGGTTTTTTATTTTTATTTTTATTGATCTTCATGTCAGGCTACTTATATTTTGAAAATATGATTCCAAGATGATGGACTTCATCAGAAATACACTAGACTTATGCAACGGTAAACTTCTCCTGCATTAGAAAAATGCATCAGAAAGATCTAAAGATTTGGTCTTTTTTGTCCTGACACAAACCACAGTCTGAGAATAATTACATTTATATGCAAATAATCCGAAACATCATGCGAAAATCTGACCCATCAACATTTTGACCTCAGATTCAGCCTGCGATGCCCGGTGAAAAATCTTGACAATATTATTAATGTGTATTTTATTAATTAGCTATAGGTTGAACATATTTTAAAGTGAGGTTGTTACAGTTTAATTACACAAGTAATGCTAATTACTATGTGTATTTATCTATAACTTGTAAATAAGCATTTGACCTTAAAAATAAAGTGATGCAAAATAAAGTTGACTGAGCCGTATTGATGATCTTAGTGTAAAATGACAGCCGAGTTGTTCATTGTTTATCGCAGCGGCCTGCAGTTGGGGAACGGTTCTCGTTCAGTGATACAAGCACAACGATGAACACAAAATGCTTCTGGTCATAAACTGATGCAATTTATTATTTCTTTTTTAATTGCCATGTCAACAGTAATGCCACCTTTATGATGAAAACAGAATAAAAAAAAAATCATAAACCAAGCAATACAGAAATAAAAGACAGAAATAAAAGCAATAACTAATAAATAAATAATTTGTAGTTTCTTTTGTCCTTGCCATGAGGCCTGTACTATACAATACTTTACGTATTTGGCACGGTTAGGTTAATTAATTTAACTAAAGTTTATTAATTAGTCATTGAACAACAGTGGTTTGTTCTGTATCCAGAGGGGGCTAATAATACTGACCGTAGCAGTCTTTACATTTAATTTAAATTATTATTTTTATTCCAGCCAAACTAAAAGAAATGTCACTGTTTCAGATTAAATATATTATAGGAAACGCTGTGAGAAGTTCCTTGCGCTGTGAAATATCACTTAGGAAATCTTTGAAAAAGAATTAAAATTCCGCAGCAGGGTTAATAATTATGTTGTCGACTGTATATTGAGGTGACACATTTAGGATTAAAAACCTATTTGTTTTTACATTAAAGCAATACAATGAGTTAAAATGTGTCATTGTTATCGTAGTTCACGAAGGAAAGCATGATAGAGGATCTTCAACTTTAAATAAACAGTCATGTGTATGCCTAATATGACTTAAACATCTTGTAAAGACAACCTGATTTTAAATTTGCAAAGAATATTCTTCTTACTAACTTTCTTGTCTAAGATTTATTTCTTGTAACATATTTTCATGCTATTTATCTCATTTCACTTGCCATGTTAAAGGGATAATTCACCCCAGTAATAAACATTTCCTCACACTCAAGTGGTTCTAATCGTTTATAGATTTCTTTCTTCTGTTCAACACAAAACAATATTGTTTGAAGAAAGTTGGAAAAAAGCAACCGTTGACATCCATATAGTAGGGACTAAAATACTATGGTAGTCAATGGCTGTAGTTTTTTCAACATTCTTCAGTATCTGGTGGTTCATTCCGCTGTGGCAACCCCAGATTAATAAAGGGACTAAGTCTAAAAGAAAATGAATGAATGAATGAATTCTTCATTATCTTCATTTGTCTAGCAGGTCAAAGAAACACAAACAGGTTTTGAACAGGTGAAGGGAGAGAAAATGATGACAGAGTTGTCATTTTTGGTTGAATTATCACTTTAATAATGGATGATCTTTGGTCTTGGATCCAAAGCTGTAATTTGACACACTGAAATGTTTAAATAGAGCCTCCTTTGCAGCAATATCTGCTTTCCCATTAGCAGATAAACTAATGTAGAAGAACAAATATACTGAAGCTATTCTCGTGCAAAACATCGACTTCAGCGAAGATGCTTATAATAATGAGATGATCAATCTTTGCAAATTCAAGTGCCAGCAGGGAGTATTTTAAATGAGTGAGAATTAGGAAATGTTCTTTTTCTCTATTTTCCACAGCCATACATTAAAGCAGCTTAAGCTGCAAACTTATATATCTGCCTTTAAATTTGCGTGCAATGACACTAGTCTCTGATTATTTTTGCCGCTGATATGCAACTATCTGCTTTGGCTGATATTCATGAATGTGTATTGTTGTCTTTTTGTGTTGATTTTGATTCAACAGTGCAAAAAGGAGCCCGACCAGGAATGGCTAAATTAATGTTAGACTAATGTATTAATAATACAAATAAAATGTATCAAAATGATTATATGAACATAAATATTAAAAACTATATAGTATCAGTTGTTTGCGCACATTTTGTGTGTAGCAAAAGCTTGCAAGTGACACGGGAGAGATACACAGCTAAACTTTTATTTTAGTCAAATAAGACATGTATGTTTTATGCTTATGAAAAAGAAATTCGACTACAATAAATAATAAATGAATTTTAATTAACTAATTAATTTTTTAAAAGATTTATTTTTGGCATTTTTGCCTTCATTTGACAGGACAGTAAGCGAAGTAGGAGAGAGAAGGAGGGTAGGATCAGTAAATATCAGGATTTGAACTCAGGACCCCTGGAGAGCTTCCGCACTATATGTCAGCGCAATAACCACTGGGCTATTTCGCCGACTGATTATTAATTTATAATATAGTGGCACTACAGCATTCATTTAAGCAAGTCAGAAGAAGATGCTTGGACCCAAAAATAAAAGACTCAAGCACAAACATTGAGGAACTAGTCATTTCCTCCAGAATAGTGTAACTTGTTTCTTATATATTTATCTGAGTTAAAGGGATTGTTCACCCAAAAATAAAAATGAAATGTTTACTCCATTAAGTGCTTACAGTTTATATGATTCTTTTTTCTGTTGAACACATGAAGGTCGATGGTAACCTGTTTCCAACGTTTTTCTAATTATTATTTTATGTTCAACAGAAGAAAGAAACTCAAACATGTTTGGAACAACACTAAAAAATGGCCATGATTTCAACGGTAAAAAACTGTAAAAATGCTACAGTACAAATCCGTAACCTGGTTAACAGTATGTTTCCTTAATATATGCGGCGAATAACTGCAAATTGACTTTCCCAGAATTCCCTGTATGGCACATCACTTTTTATGCTTTTTGTTGACATTACTATAAAGCTTTTTAGTTGTTTCCCATCAGTTCTGTACATTAGAGATTTATATTACATCTAATGTTGATAAACAATGTTTATTTCATTACTTTAATTTTATGCGTGTTACCATACTGGTGTTTAGTAGCTGTGTAAATGACACTGAGCACCTTCTAGACACTGACACACTTTGCTGCCTGTAAGTAAAGTTGATTGTGATGAGCATTGGTTCACTATATAACTTTCTCATCACCACCTGCATATGGCTGTGTTAACGTGTCTAACTGTGTAACAAAAGATGTGTAGATGTTGGTAATTCAAAATACAGACATATTACCTCTATAAATTAATAAAATACAGTAGTTTACTGTAAAAATTAGAAATTGCTTTTACAGTTTATACCGTATTTTTATTGGTAAAGTACTGGCAACCACAGCTGCCGTTTTTTACCATAAATTTTACGGATTTATTTTTTACCGTGAAGTGATGAGAGAAAATGATGACAGAATTTTCAGTTTTGTGTGAACCATCACTAAGACCTTCATCTTATGTCAATCACTAAAGTAGTTTTTAGAATCATTTTATGTTATAAATGTAGTGAACGTCATGATTGGTTGGCCATAATTCATATTGGTTTATTTTAAATCACCTCAAACATGAACTCCTGACCTTTCTAGAATTCAATATAGTAAAAAATGCTCCCCCTCTGACTGTAAACGCCCAAAACGATTTAAAAATATGTGGAATTAAACAAAAAAATATATAAATTTATTTATTAGTTAAGCAAAAACTTTTTTTGGTTGTTAATTATGGCTGCGGCCTTTATTTTGATGATTGTAGTACTTGACGATGATTGTGAAACGGTGATTCCAACAGCACACTGTATCTGTGTTTAATTTTAGTGTTCGAGTTCTGCTGTTATGAACTAACTATGTTAGTGATTTTCATAATGAGAGCAGGATTCCCTCTTTCACAGAGTGTGTCATACAGACATTTTTCTCTGTTTCTCATCCTCTCACTTCAGTTTTGTCCCACACACACACACCACACAGTTTGTCAGAGTGTTTTCCGATCCTGTTTCATTCTGGAACAGAAAATGTAAAGAAAACAACAAATGTGTCTTTCACGGTTGGCTACTGTCTACTGTTGTGGAAAAAGCTCAGAAGACACGTAGAGTCATTCACCTTGAAAACCATAAACATCATGACCTGTGAAATGTTTGCCACAAAATTATGCTGAATGTTAGTATTTTTCTTTCAATGGAACAAGCGTTGCTTAATAATGAAATGAGAGCAAATAGACATAAGAAATGACACAGCAGATCACGGATTCCTGAAAATGAGTATGAATTTGTTTTTTAAGCATTTCTGTGAAAATACATTAAAAGGAAGGACTAGAAATACACAACACGCAAGAAAAAAGACGTAAACAGTTACGTAATGGAACAGGATAATCATCTATATAGTGAGGTTTCAAATTTAACGGTCTAAAATATGATCTAATCTCCTGTACATTAATCTAAAAATACACATTTTCGTAAGCACCAGTCCAAATGTCAGCAATCTTTTGGTTCTCTCGAAAGCTCTTTCCACTGACATTTAGTCATGCTTGCTTTTCAAACCTACAGGACCTCGTTAAATGGAGGAGGTTTGTACCTGCAAACTTAAGAATGAAAGAAACAAATGCAATACGTCTTTCTATGTCATTTCCACTCACTTTGAAACTCTTAGCTTTACTCTAGAGCAGAAGCTGTAGCCTGTAATGGCGTCCATCTTAAGTCTTCAGCGTTCTGTGTGCACCTCAGTCTTCAAGATTTCCTACAGGCCACAGTTTGAGAATCACTGATACTTTCTGAGGATTCAGATCGGTTAGATGGATCTCCTTTCACTCATTCAGCCATGGCGAACCTCTTGAGCGCAATTCATGCTAATGTTAGCTGATGACCATGCAGATGACTGTGGGTAAAGTAAGAAAAGCACTAGTTATTTGCGGCAAAAGATCTTTAGTTACAAGATGTGTGGGAGATGAAGACAATATCAGTGTTGCGTTCTTCAGGCATGTACACACAGAAATGACTTGCTGAAGGGGAAACACGTAGCGAAAACCTGTATGGGACATATTGAAATAAATCGCCCACTTTTCTTGCTTGCTTTCTTTCACTCTTTCGGTAGTGATTATGTTGGTGTCTCGAGACCTTTTCAGGTTGTCTGAGTAATGAGGGATCCCTCTAAAATGGGTCTTTCCTTTCAGCTTTGAGAGAAAATAAGAGAGTCGATAGCTAGATAGATGCTATGAAGAACTGTATTAAGATAAATGTATTTTTTTTTGAAGAAGATGAACAGAGCTCGGCAGGAAGAGAGAGAATGACAGAGAGGTGAAACCTCAGACACAGATGTGAGGCAGGCAACATGTTTGCTTCAGCCTTCATGTGGTTCCCCTTAGCAAACCACTCCTGTCTTACAGCGCTAAAGCACTGAAAAAAAATCCTGCTGCCTAAATTTTTTTAGTTAAATCAAATGAACTTTTCGAGTCAAATGACTGAAATACTTATTTAAACTTTGTATAACTTAAACAATTTAAAAGAGCATAAAAACATTTGTTTTTTACAGTGAAGATTCTGTGGCCGCTCTCTATCTCTCACTTATTTTCCAACAGCAGGATGCTTTTTTCATTTGTTAACACTTTATACGTTTTATGTGTCTGATAAAGTTACAAAAAGAACTTTTTTGATTCTGATTCTCGCCTTATAAGAACCGTTTTGGGTTCCCTAAAATGCTTTTCAATAAATAGTTCTTAAAAGAGCATTTGTTCTTAGTGTGAAGAACATTTTAATAACCTAAAGAACATTCATTCCACTATAAAGAACCTTTTGTGGAATTGAAAGGTTGTATCTGTTGTATCGGTTGTAACTGTTCATCGTGGAGCTAGCAATGCCAGTAAAGACCCTTCATTTTTAAAAAGAGTTTAGATGGTTTTATGAAGAACATTTAACAACCATAGAATTATTCCTTTATGCAGAAATATATTTATAGTGGACAAATGTTCTTCAGGTTATTAGACTAACTTCTCACTGTGGAAAAAATAGGTAACACTTTATTTTAAGGTGTACTCCACACACCTGTTTCTTCTACTAACTATAGTAATTACAATTAATTATACCTAACTATATGCAAATAACCCTAAATCTAACCTGCTTTCCAAACACAACCAGTTGATATTAGTCAGTAGTAACATTAATAATGACACTTTAAAACATAGATTTTATTAAGAATAACCATATATAAGGTACTTAATAAAAGTATCTGAAAATGTATGAAAATATCTAATATCTGAAAATGTGAAAGTATCTATGACCTGTTTTTAATAGTGTAAAGCAAAACTTTAAGCAGAAAATCAATGTACTGGTGCATTACAGAAGACAAAAGGCAAACCGAACTGAAGAACTCATAAAGTTATCTACAAAGAAACAACTCTAAAAATCTGCCATAAATCACACACACGCACACATACACACACACACACACACACACACACACACACACACACACACACACACACGCAAACTAGTTCTAGTTCTTGTTAAGAATAGCTTTTGGCGAAAGACTGACTGGAGAGTCTCATTTTTAAGATTGCGGCTGTTTATGAAGATGTGAATTGCCTCTTGGCCTTCTAAGTTCTCTGTAACGCAAATCTGCCATAATGATCGGAAGCAAAGTATATGAATGTGCACTTATGTGCTGTTTGATTAGGTGGGTTTAAAATGTAAGTTAAAAATTAAGAAGCTGCAAAGAGAAGTATTGCGTTGAAAAGTGCTGACGACTCAAAACTGTCATGGGTATTTTTTATTACTTACGTTTATAGAATATAGTTCTCTTTTGCTAAACATTTCTTGGTGACTAATGTGTTTCATTTCAGCATTATAGTTTGTTCTTCTAAAAACCACATTTATTTTAGCAGAAGTGATATTACATAGGTTTCAACTTTAAAAATCAAAAAGCTTGTAATTTTCACAAATACAGCATATTGAATTACATCAAAAGTTTTGAAGGAGACAGTTTTCTTGCAAAATGTTTCACAAAAAAACTGTTTAATATACAACGTGTATGAGGTTTGTTCAGTTATAGGGAGATGAGTTGTATTAATTCATTTTAATGGTACAAGAAACAGTTTTCAGTTTACCAATTTAATTTTTCTTTTTGGATAATATGTCTGAATGCATTTACAGTTTCATATTTGCCTTAATTGCATTTGACAGTAGTGTACATTAAATGATTGAATCAAAGAATTCACATTTAACAAGTTGCGAGAGTCATATATAAACACTTTCGTATATTTTTTAATAATGTACTCAGTTTTATTTTTTGTAATAAATCAAGATAATAATTATTGTAATTTACAGTATTAAGCATGTACATTTATTGATATTCTTTTTGCAATCAGATTAATATATTTAAATGCAGAATGTGGTGTTATATACTGTTTAAGCACAATGAGAAAACCTGTACAAATTGCGATCATTCAAGATTTTACACAATTTACGTTCTTAGATCATATCAGTTGCTATATGCTGTACCATTCCACTCATATATGCTCATGCCATATAAAGGCACTCAGGCACAAATGCAAATGTATAATGTTAATATTAAATTAAGAAATGATTGATAGCAATACATATAAATTGACGCGCTATAAAGGAAAGAGGTGAAAACTGACTGAACGATGACATGAAGAATTTAAATGAAAGGCACAGAATTCATCCTGATGTGCTGAAAGAGTCGGGTCCTATAAGAATGTTCATTCTCAACTAAAAGGGGTTTTTCATTGAAGTCGATTAGAAAAAATAAGATGAATAGCTCTATTATTACATGGTTACTAATAGGATACTGCATTTTATATAAATGGACAAAATTAATTTATTATTATGGTAAATGAACAAATCTGTAAAATATAAAAAGGCAAACTAAATGTAAAGCTAAACTAGCTGTTAAAGATATCGTAGAATGAAAGTGGCTTCAGAGAACATTTTGTGCCCTAAACGATAATCAAATATCTATTCGTTCATTTTCTTTTCGGCTTAGTCCCTTTATTAATCAGGGGTCGCCACAGTGGAATGAACCACCTCAAATATGTATATAAATTATATATATATATATATATATATATATATATATATATATATATATATATATATATATATATATATATATATATATATATAAAATTTAAATATTTATATATAAAAATTTATATATTTGAGGCGGTTCATTCCGCTGTGGCGACCCCTAATTAATAAAGGGATATATATATATATATATATATATATATATATATATATATATATATATATATATATATATATATATATATATATATATATACAAATTGGAAATTATCTGTAAAAAAAATTGGAAAAAACAAAACAATCAAACAAACAAAAACGTAGAACCTGCATTTTGGGTCCAGCACCGCATTCTCAGAATTTTTCTGGTTATCATCGGAAAGATTTGGCAAAAAAAGGGCAACAATTTTATGTAATTTAATTACTGCCTATTAAGGGGAAAAACATCATGGTTACAAAAGTTATTGTCATAATTATTAACAAGCGACAAGTCATTCTTTCTGTGTAAAAAAAAAACGTTTAACCAAAATCTTCCAGAAATATACATATTGTGTCGAATTCAGCAGTTTCATTTTAATAACCGGACGTGCTCTTTTACCTCTCAGGCCAATCAGACGGAGGGGAGGCGTCAGCGAAGGTTAAATAGAAATATTTTGGCCTGTAAGTGAACACATCCGCTGACACGACTCTGAAGACAAGCGATCCGTAACGTGAGTATATTTACACAGATTTACTTCTCATGAAACGATTGTATTGGTGTTGTTTTTGTGAACCATTTTAAGTTACATTATCTTATGTAAAACTATAAAATCTGAATTTTTCTGTTTGGTTCATCTGAAAGATTGTGTTGGTTCAGATTAAAGTTTCAAACTCTTCAGTACACAATGTGTAACATTAAGTGCGCAATGTAAAATTAATGTGTATTCTACTGTTACATGCAACCCTGAGGAAAAACTACTATGAAAAAACTGACGAATTGCTTTAAAAGTCTGTTTATATTTCCGGTTGCTTCACTAACTAAATTTTAATATAATTTAAATTTTATCTATTTATCTCTGTTATTATTTGGCAGTAACTTTTAAATTTCAGTATACTCCTTGTTGGTCTCACTGCTGTTCCCCTCCTCTCTTGTGTCTGTGTGTCTGTTTGCTGTTTAACCTCCATCCTGACCACAGCCCTGATCATCTGTCTTTCTGGGTTAGCTGTTCAGGTGCATCTCTCCGTCTTTATCTCTCCATCTCTTATGTGTGCTTCTTCATCTGCTTCTCTTTCCTCTCTTTCTGTTTCTCTGCCTTCATAGCCTTTTCCCTCATTTCTTACAGACTCTCCGAGAGACTTAAAACATTCGTCAGATTACTGATTTCTCCATTAATCAACTCAATCTTGGAAGATCAGAGCAGTTCATGTATTTTATGTCTCAACTAATCACATGTACTTTTATTCATTTAGCAGAAACTTTTTTATCCAAAGCGGTTTATACATTCCCGGGATGCAACCGGCGATCATTGGGTGATGCTGTTTTTTTTCTTGCATTTATCCAAGACCGAATTTCATCACTTTAAATTTGATGTAATAATTTATTAATAGAAACCACTAGGCCAATGTGAATATTTAGTATCCGTGTAGACTCATTTTCAAACTCCATATGGATTATTCTTCATTATTTGGGACAGTATTTTTGGGATTTTTAATACTTTTAATAATGATAAAATGATAAAAAAAAATATTAAAAGTTGTGAACGGAAAGTCAACTGTATTTCTGCAAGTTAGATTGCAGAAGGTTTATCACACTCTTGAAATGAAGATATTTTATTGGTTCTATTAAAAAAAAAACATTTAACATCTATAAAATATTTAAATGACACAAAGTTTGTTTAAAGTGGAAAAAGTGGAGATGTAATTTTTAAACCCCATCCACTCAATTGGCTTTATCACTGTCTGTCCACTCCACCAATAGCTTGTGTGTGGTGAGCACACTGGCGCCGTTGTCCTGTGGCTGCCGTCGCATCATCCAAGTGGATGCTATACACTGGTGGTGGTGTGGAGAGACCCCCCTGATTGTGAAGCATTTTGGGTGTATGGCCATACACAATAAATGCGCTGTACACACACATTACATTACATTAAATTATGAAAATAATGGTTCTTTTATAACTGAAAATTTTCTTTTGACAATCCACACGGACTCTTTTAAGGTTCTTCTTAAAAGCAGATTTCATATTTGCTTAAAGGGAAGCTGAAAGTATTACCTTCTTTATCAAGACTTTGCTAACAATAATTTTTATTTTTTTTTTAAATGTAAAACTTCATACTATGAATTTTGGAAAAAATCTCAATAGTCAATTTTTGTTGGTTGACCAACAAAAATACATAAATACATTTCCTTCGGCTTAGTGCCTGATTTCTTAGGGGTCACCACAGCGGAAAGAACCGTAAACTACTCTGGCATATGTTTTACACGGTGAATGCCCTTTCAAGTTGCAAATAAAATAAATAATTTCTAAAAAAAATAAAGAATTATTCTTATTTTTTATTTCAACAAAGTTGACTAAATAAATTTTAAACATGATCTTGAATGTGAATTCATGCACTTTTGCATTCATGCATGCATTCATAGTCATAATTTAGCACATTCGAGTATTTATCCAATACATTTAATTTTGTATATCAAGTATACAAAAGAATATAAATAAAGTATTTAAAAAGTATAATATAATATAATATAATATAATATAATATAATATAATATAATATAATATAATATAATATAATATAATATAATATAATAGGGCGTCATGGTGGAGCAGTGGGTAGCATGATCGCCTCACAGCAAGAAGGTCGCTGGTTCGAGCCTTGGCTGGGTGAGTTGGGATTTCTGTGCGGAGTTTGCATGTTCTCCCCGTGTTCGCATGGGTTTTCTCTGGGTTCTCCCATTTCCCCCACAAGTCCAAAGACGTGGTATAGGTGTATTGGGTAAGCTAAAATTTTCCGTAGTGTATGTGTGTGACTGTGTATGGGTGTTTCCCAGTAATGGGTTGCGGCTGGAAGGGCGTCTGCTGCGTAAAACATATGCTGGATAAGTTGGCGGTTCATTCTGCTGTGGCGACCCCAGATTAATAAAGGGACTAAGCCGAAAAGAAAATGAATAATATAATATAATATAATATAATATAATATAATATAATATAATATAATATAATATAATATAATATAATATAATATAATATAATATAATATAATATAATATAATATAATATAATATAATATAATAATCACAGCTTTAAAGAAAGTACATAGCCCTAATCCAATTTAATTGGTTTGGCCGAAATAATTTTTTAAATTATTTTTTTTAACACATGTTAATGTCAATATTATTAGCCCCTTAAGAAATTATTACTTTCGATTGGGTACAGAACAAACCACCGATAGCCAATAACCTACCCAATTAACAGAACTTGCGTCATAAACCATATAAAGCCTTTAAATTGCACTTTAAGCTGAATAATCCTGCAAAACTACACTGAAAAAATTGTTGCATGCAAAACTGTTGCAAACAATTTACTTGTGTTGAATTTAAACAAACAAATTAAATAGAGCAGTCTTCAACTTAATTTGTTTGTTTAAATTCAGCCCAAATAAATTGTTTACAATCACTTGACGTAAAAAAATTAGTAAATCCAAGGAATCATCTTTGAATAATTTTTTTCAGTGTACAGTGTATTATTTACTGTCGTCAAGGCAAATTATATAAGGTTCTATCTGCATTCTGAATGATTTTGAGATATTGAGCTTCTAAGTTTTTGCATTCCATATTGCAAACTGTATGTGTGTAATATTTGTTTTTTTAAATAAAAAGTCTTAAAATGTAAACAGCTTATAAAATTTCATAATGTAAATACGTTTCATTTAATAAGTCATTTAATAAGAATATGTCAATAACTCAATTTTGACAAAAATGTCAGATAGAACCTTATAATTCTAATGTGACAATTTGTTATTAAAACTAATATATATTTACAAAAATCTCCATCAAACTGCGCTTGGGAACCATTTTTAAAGGAATAAAAAAGGAGACCTAATAATGACTTTAGCAGTAAATAATTTAAAATATTGCACCAAATCAGTTAGATGTCTGCATTTTTTTCTAGTGTGAATTGTTAATCTCTTCAGAAGGAATCAGATTTGTGTGAATCTCATGCACACACAAAGAAAAAAAAAAGTTAAGATCAGATATAAGGATTTAACACACAACCGCACTCCCGTCTCTGCGCCACCACCAGCAGCGCATTTCTCTCTCTCTCTGAGCGTGGAGATCCGCCTTTCGTGGAACAGGGGAGGAAGAGAGGGGGTGTTCAGGAGGAAGAGGAGGAGGAGGAGAGCTGAAAACCAGAGGAATGCGAATCTACTGCCTGAACAATCTCAGCCCACCGCACACACACCTCTCGCCGCCTATTTCTCGCTGCCGTTCTTTCATGTTTCTTCACTCATGTGCATCTTCCTTCATGTCTGAAACCCAAAAGCCCACCACAAAAGCTTCTGTCTCCCCCTCGCCATCCTGCCCCAATGTTTCTCTCAGTCACCTGAGAAAATCTGAGCCCACCACAAGCCCCTTCCTTCCTCTGCCTGTGATGCTGTTTTGTAATATTGTTCTGAATGGAAATGTCTTACAGATTGATCATCCTCCATCCGCTCTGGCTCTGATCTGAGGACAGAACGATGCTCGGTTTGATTCTAATACCGCTGTTCATTACAGTACTTAAAGCACAAGGTAAGTTTGAAATATATTGATAGTTACGTACAATGGAGATCAATCCATTTAAGACAGCTTGTCCTTATCAGAAATATTTTACCAAAAATGGAAAATTTTAGGCTACATGTTAGTGAAATATATATATATATATATATATATATATATATATATATATATATATATATATATATATATAATATATATATTAGTTGAAGTCAGAATTATTAGCCCCCCAGAATTATTAGCCCCCCTGTTTATTTTTTCCCTAATTTCTGTTTAACGAAGAGAAGATTTTTTTTCGACACATTTCTAATCACAACAGTTTTAATAACTCATTTCTAATAACTGATTTATGTTATCTTTGTCATGATGACAGTAAATAATATTTGACTAGATATTTTTCAAGACACTTCTATACAGCTTAAAGTGACAATTAAAGCCTTAAATAGGTTAATTAGGTCAACTAGGCAGATTAGGGTAATTAGGCAAGTTATTGTATAACGATGGTTTGTTCTGTAGACTGTCTGGGGAAAAAATGGGGCTAATAATTTTGACCTTAAAATGGTTCCTAGAAAATTAAAAACTGATTTTAATCTTGCTGAAATTAAACAAATAAGACTTTCTCCAGAAGAAAAAATATTATCAGACATACTGTGAAAATTTCCTTGCTCTGTTAAACATCATTTCGGAAATATTTAAAAAAGAAAAAAAAAATCACAGAGGGGGGGCTAATAATTCTGACATATATATATATATATATATATATATATATATATATATATATATATATATATATATATATATATATATATATATAGTGAAACAAGCTCCTCACTGTCCTTATCAGTGGCCGAATTCATGCACACGTCCTACTGATGCACGTCCTCTGGAGCTACACTGAAAAAAAAAATCTGCTGAATTTAAAGAAATAAATGAAGCTAAACATTACTAAATTTACTTTGTTTGTTTAAATTCAGCCCATATAAATTGTTTGCAACCAGTTACCTTAAAAAACGTAGTACATCCAATGATCTATTTATTTCAATGTAGCTCCAGAAGTCGCTCATCAGTAGGTTGTGTGCAAGAATTCGGGCACTGGTAAGGACAGTGATGAGCTTGTTTCACTACACATTGGGACACCAAGCGTGACATGAGAACATCTTTTGTTGTACAATATCAAATCTGAAAATTGATGAAAACAACACAACTGATATTTTACACAAGTTTTTTTTGAAAGACCGGAAGAATTTTGCAGCACTTAAAATGGCTGACCAGTGCCCTGAACATGAGCAAGGGAGCTAATTGAGAGGCATCCACTGTTTCACAAAGTAATCAAGGGACTTCAATAGCAAAAAACAGTGATCAAGATCCAAACAGAGTTCAGTCTTTGAGCTCAGTTTGAGGATGACCGTGATGTTAATGTTTCCGATATGAGACCCAAATAAATTAAACATACTTTCACCACTAAAGTTAACTTCAGATCAGTTCTGTTCACACAACTTGCTTCTCAGCATAAATTAGTTTAGACCTTTGATTCTTTCTGCTGATCAAGGTTTGGTTTCTGCAGGGCTTTCAGGCCAAATGCTCTGAAACACTGAGCAGATCATTATCCTGTGCAACTCTAGGGATCAGTTTCCAGCTGTAGTGTTGAACCAATTGACTGTTGAGATTCTCCGCATTCCTGTCCTCTTCTGCATTTGTCTTGTGTGAATTCTCAGTCTTTTTGGGTATTAAAATGAGTTAGTGGCAATGTAAAAAAACGAAATATTGTCAAAATCTCAGATTTGGAACTACTGAACCAGCTTCTCTTGCTGTGGTTGAAAAGTTTGGATGACCTGTTGTCTGAGACTTTCGGTCACTTTAAAACAACTCTCCCACTTTCAAAGCCTGTGAAATCTGGAAAGTTTGACTGACAGGTGTATGAGAAATTCAGGAAATTACCTCCAGATGCAGAATAACCGATAACTGTGAGGAAACTGAATATGTTCTCTAACTTGGATCAGTGTTATTTTCTTCAAATATTTCATTTTAGTTCATTTTAACCCACTCAAAAATTACTTTTGCTGCTTTTTTAAACTACTCATTTAAAATGAGTTGAAACAACACAATTTGTAAGTTTTTTTTTGGAGGGACAACTAAATTGTTTTATGTTCAATTCACTTCAATTTGTAAAAATGATATGAAGTTAACAATCAATTTGTGTTGGGTCAAAATGAGACCATCAAACCAAGAACAATTTGGAGCGCTGAATTAGATTATGCATTCTGAACAACTTTAAAACACCACAGGGATCTGTTTATTTCATGTTTTAATGTCTTGGCATGTTATGAGTAAAATGAGCACTACAGATAGTTGGTTTGCTGTGAGGTATCCTTTCAGAATGCAGGTTACTGAACTTCAGATGAGTCTTGTGTGTGTTTGGAGCATCTCTACAGAATCTGACAAACTACAAACGTAGATTATTAAAAATCACAGTATGAGCTGAGCTTCATTCACGAAATATGGCTAAAAATGGCCCTTTCACTCCAGTTCAGGAGTAACATTTTAAATGCGGCTTAGTGGTGCCTGAGTGAAATTTAGTCAATTTTAGGCTGTTCTTTTATTTTGATGTTTTTAGTGTGTGAAAGGCAGTCTTTATCCTCTGATGTGTCTGTTGTGGTCTTCTATCCCCAGAAAACCATGAAGTCATTTACGCACAGGTAGGAGGGACTGTCACCCTACCCAGAGAAAAGATTGAACAAACCAAAAATAAAAATATTAAAACACAAGACATTTATGTGAACTGGTACAATGGGTCAGAGGATTCTCCAACTATCAACAGGAACCCACAGAGTAACATCAATAGGGGTGAGATGCATGTTTTTACTTTAGTTTTTTTAAGGTACCACTGTGTTTGATATAACTCTCTATGCGTGTTTGTCTTTTGTAGGGAAAGAAACAAACACGCGATTCTCTCTGTCAGCAGATTTCTCTCTCCAGATCTCACCAGTTCAAGAGTCTGATTTTGTCATTTGGCGCTGTGAACAACATGTATTAGCAGGAACTTACAAAAACACCTACAAACTGTACAAAGGTAAGACAAAATACACTGTGCGTGTGTGAGAGTATGAAGTTCAAAAATACAGTCACATCCTTTCAGGAAAAACATCCTCTCACTTTTTCTTTTGGCTCATGTTTTATTGCGTTTTATTTTTCTCTGGAACTCGAGGAGATATTTTAGAGGAATGAAGGTACATTGAAAGTTGGAAACAGCTCAAGACACTTTTGCCTTGCTGTTTATGGGAACAAAAAATAAATAAATAAATAACAACACACAAAACATTGCAACACAGTGACATTTCTTCGTCATCTTCTTCGTCTGTGTTCAGCAGATCAAAAAATTTTAGATAATTGATTATAATATTCACAATTTCTGGGTTTGTTTTTAAAGTAAGAGGAAATGACACTTGGCTTATACTGTTGAGCTTGATTCTGCAGATGTAGTATAGCAAAATTTTCCCTCCAGTGTTGAAGAGCTGAACTGCAAAAAAGAAAAAAACTTTTTGAGAAAAAAAAAATCTAATCCATTTCCATCTAATCAATTATTTTATTCTACACTTTAAAAGGCAATAATTAAATGCTAAAATATTAACAAGAATTGACTCTCATTTTTATTTCCTTGTTGTTACTTCTGTTTCTTTTTTTAATTAAATTTGTCTTTTTTCTTTACTTGTCTTAGGCATGTTTTAGGTCAGACTATAATATAATATAATATAATATAATATAATATAATATAATATAATATAATATAATATAATATAATATAATATAATATAATATATTATAAAATAATATAATATAATATAATATAATATAATATAATATAATATAATATAATATAATATAATATAATACAATACAATACAATACAATATAAATATTATAATATAATATAATATAAAATAATATAATATAATATAAAATAATATAATATAATATAATATAATATAATATAATATAATATAATATAATACAATACAATACAATACAATATAAAATATTATAATATAATATAATATAAAATAATATAATATAATACAATACAATACAATATAAAATAATATAATATAATATAAAATAATATAAAATAATATAATATAAAATAATATAATATAATATAATATAATACAATACAATATAAAATAATATAATATAATATAATATAATATAATATAATATAATATAATATAATATAATACAATACAATACAATACAATATAAATAATATAATATAATATAATATAATATAATATAATATAATATAATATAATATAATATAATATAATATAATACAATACAATACAATACAATATAAAATAATATAATATAATATAATATAATATAATATAATATAATATAATATAATATAATATAAAATAATATAAAATAATATAATATAATATAATATAATATAATATAATATAATATAATATAATATAAAATAATATAATATAATATAATATAATATAATATAATATAATATAATATAATACAATACAATATAAAATAATATAATATAATATAATATAAAATAATATAAAATAATATAATATAATATAATATAATACAATACAATACAATATAAAATATTATAATATAATATAATATAAAATAATATAATATAATATAATATAAAATAATATAATATAATATAATATAATATAATATAATATAATATAATATAATATAAAATAATATAAAATAATATAATATAATATAATATAATATAATATAATATAATATAATATAATATAATATAATATAATATAATATAATATAATACAATACAATATAAAATAATATAATATAATATAATATAAAATAATATAAAATAATATAATATAATATAATATAATACAATACAATACAATATAAAATATTATAATATAATATAATATAAAATAATATAATATAATATAATATAAAATAATATAATATAATATAATATAATATAATATAATATAATATAATATAATATAATATAATATAGGTGGTTCATTCCGCTGTGGCGACCCCAGATTACTAAAGGGACTAAACCGAAATGAATAAATGAATAATTTATATTATATACAATATAATATGGTGACACGGTGGCCGGTGTGTGTGAATGCGAGAGTGTATGGTTGTTTCCTAGTGCTGAGCTGTGGCTGGAATGGCATCCGCTGCGTAAAACATATGCTGCATAAGTTGGCGGTTCATTCTGCTGTGGTGACCCTTGAAAAATAAAGGGACTCAGCTGAAGGAAAATTAATGAATGATGAAAAGCATATATAGCCTAAATTTAACACCTGTACAAGTCTTTTACTCAATTTTTTGAGTACTTTTTACTGCTCTTACTAAAATAAATAAAATTTTAATTTTGATTTGAAGCTAAATTTCCAGTAGAATTAAATCTATTACTCTAATTTTACACAGATATACAGTTTGACATTATTGGTCATTTAGGGCTAGAACTTTACACGTTATAAATATCCTCAAACGGTATCATATTCAGGATGTCTTTTCTCTTTCTGTTTCAGTCTCAATAACCAAAGTGCCTGCTCTGCTGGTTGGTCACGCCCTGTCTATGAGAATTAAAAAGGCTGATAGTTCAGTTAATCCCAGTGTAACATGGATTTTACCTAGAAATGAAGGCTGTGAGGAAAAAAGGAATTTCAGAGATATCTCTGTATATGTCTCCAATGTGTCCATGTGTCATAATGGTGTCTGGACGTGCCAGTTGAAGTATGGAAATAAAAAAACTGAGGCAACAACTACTGTTTCTGTAATAGGTGAGGCTCTCTGTTAAATGCTTTCTGTCTGTTTATTCTAAAAGGAAGTTTAATCTGTGGAAGTTATTACTGAAATTTTTTTTATTTTTTTTTTATTAACTGAAATAAAGTAAATATGAACATTAGATGAAAACTTTATTTAAACCACTGATGACATTTCTTTGAAATTTTCAAAAAGGTCTTCTAGAGAGATTTGCATAAAATAGAATTGGTTGAATTCACAAAAAAAGGTTACATGTTTTCAGCCATATATATACACACAGTTGAGGTCAGAATTATTAGCCCCCCTTTGAGTTTTTCTTTCTTTTTTAAATATTTCCCAAATGATGTTTAACAGGGCAATGAAATTTTCACAGTATGTCTGATAATATTTTTCCTTCTGGAGAAAGTCTTATTTGTTTTATTTCGGCTAGAATAAAAGCAGTTTTCAATTTTTTAAAATCCATTTTAAGCTCAAAATTATTAGCCCCTTTAAGCTAAATTTTTTCAATATTCTACAGAACGAACCATCATTATACAATAACTTGCCTAATTACCCTAACCTGCCTAGTTAACCTAATTAACCAAGTTAAGCCTTTAAATGTCACTTTAAGCTGTATAGAAGTGTCTGAAAAAATATCAAGTCAAATATGATTTACTGTCATCATGGCAAAGATAAAATAAATCAGCTATTAGAAATTAGTTATTGAAATAATTATGTTTAGAAATGTGTTGAAGAAATCTTCTCTCCGTTAAACAGAAATTGAGGAGAAAAAATAAACGGGATCCTATAATTCAGGGGGGCTAATAATTCTGACTTCAACTGTATGTATATCTATCTATATATATATATATATATATATATATATATATATATATATATATATATATATATATATATAGATATATAGATATATATCTATATATATATATATATATATATATATATATATATATATATATATATATATATATATATATATATATATATATATATATAAAAAAAATTTAAAACTTGAAATGCTTTCAGACTGTTATAGTATAAGACAAATATTAAAATTTTACGCAAAACTCACATGTAATAAATCCAATAATTCCAGAGTGGTCTCTTCATTTTTTTCCAGCTGTATATACAGTTTAAACAAAAAAGACGATGACAAACAGAGTAAACTAGTATTTACATGAAAACTGAAAATGTAAAAATAAATGCATTTAATAACATTATTAATAAAATATTCATCAAAACGTGGATAAACTATATTATATGAATAATGCTTCAATCAAAATAAATGCATAAAATGAATACAGCATACTATGTGAAATTTAGCAATTCAAGAGAGTTTTGTAGTGCTAAACGTCTTAACAATATACAATGTAGTTTGTATATGTTTATTCTACAAATTTGCAGATTGTAAATATACTGCACAGCATAAATGAGCACACGCCCCAAATTAGATGTGGAAAAACAAACCTTTTAATGAACAGGAAAATCAAGAGAAAGATAAAAAATATATATATATGTAGTTGAAATTTTGTAGTTTGTAATTTTATTTGGCAGTTTGACATTTAAATGTTTTATCTTTCTATTTTAATGGACATAACTGTTAATAAATAAAACTATTTTGTTTAAATATTCACTGGAAAAATTGCTAAAAATTTTCATTTTCAAAAGGGGGTGTACTCATTTATCCTGAGCACTGTAGGTTAGCTGCAATCTTAACACTTCAGCAAATAGTTAGGCCTGCCCATTTTCCATTATCATCTACCAATTTATACACGCTTTGTTTGTAAATGATCACTTTTACATTTTACATTTACACTGCATTAATTATTTATATCTTTCGGTGTCATCTACTACTACTAATGTTTCAAATATTTGTACATTTTTCCTCTCTTTTCCTCCAGATCTTGCCCCTTCACCAGCAGATCCCGTTTATACCTCTTTCCCTCCATCCTCTACAGTCAGCATTCCCTGTTCTTTGTCTTCTGCAATTCCCTGGTCGGTCTTAAATGAAATTGGTCTTCAGGGTGGCAGCTGGAGCTTCACTCCTCTCAGTGAACCTCGGTCGCCTTCATCTCTCCTCACCCTCAATGTTGGTTCAGTGGTCCGATGGGATGTCTCAGATGGCGCAAACTTCACAGACGGCAAAAGAGACATAACTAACCACAACCTGTCCATTCAGAATCTGCGTGTATCAGAAACAATCAGAGGGGTTTACAATTGCAGTCTGAAATTCAACAACAAGACCATCAGCCGTAAAGTCAAGGTGGAGGTTCTGAAGGGTAAGTGAAATGTCAAGTCACTGCTGTAACTGATCTGCTTAGTTTTAGACAGTAATTCTATCATTCTTCACCGCAAATATTTTGTAAAACAAAACATTGCTGTTTGTTAAATTGCTCACCCTACTTCATCTTTATGAAAATTAATCTTGGTTTTATTAAAAACAGTAGTTTAACCATGGTAATCACAAATGAACTATGTTTTGGTGAACAAAACATGGTATTTAAAGTCAAACTGTGGTTATAAATCAATACATCTACAGAGTTTCAACACATTTACTATAATAACACCACAGTAGGTTTTCGTACCTTGGCATCCCAACCAAGGTGGTGCACTCATATTCTAAACTCAAGCTGATTGGAAATATGTCCCCAGGTCTACATTTTTAAGAATCGAGAAATATGTACCCTGGGCTACTTTTTCTTGCAGTTTTTGTTTTCCCAAATCCATTAGAGGACGTTGTGTACATTTTGTGTCAATCTCAAATACATTACTGGGGCACGTTTTCTCATACATGCTGTTTCTCGGAAATACACCAATGGCCGGTGTGTAAATTTTAACATATCTTAACGTCCTGTTTGTGCACATCCGTGAGAGAGGCCGGCCAGTTTGTCGTTGTGCTTAATATGTCAGCTTGATATCGACTGAACCACCTGCTCCCTTCCCTAAACCCAATCGAAAGTATTTTCAAAAGCTTACTAGAAGAGAAAAAACCTGATTTCACCACGGCATCACACTGCTCTTTGTTTTGAGTTATGCTTTACCTTCCCTATGGAAGTTAGCAGCGGCACACCATAGTGTTATATTTATTCACAAAATGCAGCCATTATATACCCCGAGGGACATAATTCTTGGTTTGCAGAAATGTATCCCTGAGTACATTTTTCCAAAAAAGCCTTTGTTGCATATTCTTTATTGATGAAGTTTGATATGGCGGAATATTTCTAACAAAAGAAACACTGATCTGATCTGACTTAGGATTGCACGAGTACCTTGATCTGTCTAGCCTGAATAAGCAACAGGAATAAAATTCTTGATGCAGATGTTGTCGTTTGTGATTTTATTCGCGATTTTGAAATATGAAATTTAGTCTTAAAGGGATAGTTCACCCAAAAATGAACATTTACTCACTATTTACTCAACCGCTTATGAGTTCTCCTTTGAGCTTGATGAATAGCTTTGGTGATTTGGATATTGTCTTGTTTAAAACATATTTGATTGTGCCGTGAGCCCGATGGAGCGAGTGTTTACAAGTGTCGGGTCCCGTAAAGGAGCTCCAGATGAAAACGTTTGTTTTGTGTTTACCTTATGATTAAAGTTGTTGCACATCCGCCAGTTCCTGCCTCTGAATGAGCGAGTTTTAGCTACTTCTACATTAAGGTAGAGTTCAGAAAAAAAAACACCCGCGAAGAAACTCGACACAAAGGAACATAACCTCACTCCCAGCTACACAAACAGCGCGTAGAATTATAAATGCACGACTACGCGCAAGGCAGTCGCCGTGGGCCACGCTGATCACTCGATGCAGAAGTATAAATCAGCCCTTAGCCTGAACATCCCCTGTGCGTGCATGAGCACTAGTTTCCTTGCGTGTAGGTCTGTATCTTCTCGCGGTTCACTTGTCACCTATAAACATCACCGGTGCGCTCAATTATTTGTGGCATAGAATTGCCGTCATAGGTAATGGTCAGCTCATTTAGCATGTGACGTGCCAACAGATGGTTTTACTTGCTCCTTTGCAGCAGTTTTTGGGTTGCCAGGTACGCACTCCATTATCAATGTCATTTAAGAAATGATTCAGTTTTCCTTTTGTAATTGCGAGAAAGAAACATTTTGGCAATTGTGACACACTATGAAAGGATCCAAATAAATGGGACAGCTTCATTTTTGTCCCTACAACTGCATTTCCAAAAGAGATCAATACTGTAGAAAAAAACATGAACCTGGCATCACTGCAAACAGCACACACACTGCAAACTGCACACAGACACAGCTAAATGAAATGACTTGACTTAAAGGGATATTGATTCCCAAGAAGCTTATCTCATGTATCCTTGGTAAGCCACTTTTCATTAAGCAACCTAATTTATCTGAACTCTCTAACTCTCTCTTCCCCCTGTTAGTTTCCGTTTCTGGAGGTTCTAAAGTATTTGAAGGCACAAGGGTGAATGTGACATGCTCATTAGGACATATGGAAACCACTGGCCTCGAGGTGAAATGGAAATGTCCATCAAACTGTCCTCCTTTCAATCACAAGTCTCCGCCTCATCTGTCAGTTCTGTCCTTCCCTAATATCAGGATGAAGGACAAAGGTCATGTCGAATGTGAACTCTGGAAAAACGGCCAAAAGCTGACATCTGCTCAGCTATACTTAAAAGTTGGTAAGAGAAACTGAAAGAAGCAGGGAGAGAGCATTTACTGTGCGGTTAAAATGTGTAACTCTAAAACGTTGTTTGACAGAGAAAGCTCCAGTGGACATCTGGCTTTGTATTGCCATCGGGAGTGGAGTGGTGGTCTTCATCTTGCTTGTTGCAATCGCCATCATATGCGTTCGCAGACACAAGCAGGTTAATGTTTACTGTGGTATTAAGAGCTGTTTCATCCAGGGGTCTGTTCTTCATATGTGGACTACTCAGTTTGCTGGATTTGTATATTGACGATTTGACACGATCCGGGATCGTTTCGTTCTTCAAAACTCATCTGAGAGCTGTTGTCATAGCGACAGTTCTGGTAGCTCAAACCTGCTCGGGAGCAGGCTTATTTCATTTAAACAGGATTAGATCGGGTCATTTCAAGCAAAGGTAATACTGAAAGAATGTACCAAATGCTGAAATTTTCTTAGAGTAGTAACCTATAGGTTATTTACACTTGGGAAAATAAACGTATGCAATCTGCACTCTGAAATAATAATGAAAAAATGGGGTGGTTCCCCCCAAGGGGATCAAAGAGAAAATTTATTAATAATATTTATTATTTAGTCATTTAGCAGACGCTTTTATCCAAAGCAACTTACAAATGAGGACAAGTAGGCAATTTACACAACTATAAGAGCAACAGTGAATAAGTGCTATAGGCAAGTTTCAGGAGTGTAAAGTCTAAGAAGCAAAGCATTAGTAATGTCAGTTTTTTAGTGATGTACAGTTAGTGGTATATCCAAAGAGGCAGTTGCAGATTAAAAAGGAAAGTGGATACTAAATACTAAATACATATGTAGTTGCGTTCATGTATTGTGCTCAATACATATGAGTAAGCGTTTTTAAAAACAAACGCATACTATTTTAAGGTACCGACTCAGCTGTACAATTTGTGTATGATAATAGACATGCACAATATGTTTTTTGTTTGTTTGTTTTATGAAGGAATACTAATTTTTGCAGTTATGCACAAGTTTTGACAGTAAATATGACAGTGATTTGATGCTTTGCAGAAGTTGCAGACACCTTTATCCATATCAAAATGCTTTTTTGATGCAAAATTTATTTAAATTCACGATTAAGAAACTTAAATAGGCCTGGGCTACTATAAAAAAATAATACCCACTCTATGTAAACTAAATAAATTGCTAAATACACTTGACACATGAAAGTGTAAAGCTTGCAGCTCAAAGTAAAAAGTTATTACGTATCATATTTTTAAATAATTTTTTTATTGGTGTTTAACAAGACAATACATCAGGACAATACTTGTCTTATTTTTCTTATTTTCCCACTATCCCCTCAAAATAAAATAAATTAAATGTATGAATTATAAACAAACATATCCTCTGGAAGAAAAAATAAATAAATAAATAAAAAATATTAAAACTAAAAGAAATTCTTAAAAAAAAAATAATGATAAATGAGCAAGTTTACGATAAGAGCAAAAATAAAAAAATGTGTATCATATTTAACCAACCCTTTACTGTGAATTTTGCTTGCATGGATAATTGAATATTCATCAGATGATGTAATTATGTTGCTGTGCCGTCAGCCAATCATTGCATTGCTGATCATGATTTCGAGGATCGATAGAACACACACAGCGATCTCCGATCAGTCCATCCTGTCATTTTAATCTGATTTGCGAACTTGTTTAAAGAATCAAATTAGCCGGTGATCCATAATCATGATTAAAAGATCCAAGATCTGCCAAATCATCTTAGATCATTTAAGCGAGGTACGAAGAACAGACCCCAGTTCAGTGCAGTACACTAGAGCTTCTCATTTTCACATGAATGCCTAAATGGGTTTCCTTCATTCTTCTTGACAGATGATGATGTACAGACGACGCAAGACCAGATTCTGCTGCTGTAACAATAAGTAAGTTTGATGGTTCTAAAGGGGTGGCTATTTTTTCTCGAAAAGTGGACCTTTTACAGTTATTTGCCTCATTTTGTATCTAATTTTAGTGACATTTTAAGCACAATATTTTGCTGGAGTAGCTTGTTGGATGGTCATCATAACCACATTTTTTGATGTACCAAAACATTTTCTAAAGATTTAGAATAAATAAATATGAAAAAAATTATCAGTAGAACAAAAATAGTAATCTGTTACAGTTTTAAATGAAAAACTGTAGCCTATTTTCGTTTATTAGGCAAATAACAAATCGGCCAGCACATTCAAATGTCCTCAACCAGAATTTGTCCGTTTAAATAATAAAAAAGTAAGACATGATAATAATAATAATAGGGGTGATGCGGTGGTGCAGTAGATAGTGCTGTAACCTCAAAGCAGGAAGGCCGCTGGTTCGAGCCTCGGCTGGGTCAGTTGGCCTTTCTGTGTGGAGTTTGCATGTTCTCCCCGTGTTCGCGTAGGGTTCCTCCGGGTGCTCCGGTTTCCCCCACAGTCAAAAGACAAGCGGTACAGGTTAATTGGGTAAGCTAAATTGTATTGTATGAGTGTGAATGAGTGTGTATGGATGCTTTCCCAGAGATGGGTTGCAGCTGGAAGGGCGTCCGCTGCGTAAAACGTCCCGGATAAGTTAGCGGTTTATTCCGCTGTGGCGACCCCAGATTAATAAAGGGACTAAGCTGAAAATAAAATGAATGAAAGAATGAATGAATGATAATAATAATAATAATAAGGGCAGCACAGTGGTTCAGTGGTTAGTAACATGGTGTGAATTATAAATTGACGCTCGGCTGGGGTCAAGTTTTTCGGTTAAGTTTGGTAATATGCCTTAATGAACCAAATTTATATATTTAATTCAATTACATCTAATTTATTTGAAGGACATTGAGTGGTTCTCAGGGCAGCACGGTGATGCAGTGGGTAGCAGAATCAACTCACAGCAAGAAGTCGCTAGTTTGAGCCATGGCTTGGTCAGTTGGCATATATGTGTGGAGTTTGCATGTTCTCCTTGTTCACGTGGGTTCCTCCGGGTGCTCCGGTTTTCCCAAAGTACAAAAACATGTGCTATAGGTAAATTGGGTAGGCTAAATTGTCCAGAGCGTATGTGTGTAAATGAATGTGTATGGATGTTTGCCAGTGATTGGTTGCAGCTGGAAGGGCATCTGCTGCGTAAAACATATGCTAGATAAGTTGGTGGTTCATTCCACTGTGGCGACCTCAAAATAGTAAAGGGACTAAGCCGAAAAGAAAATGAATGAATGAATGAGTGGTTCTCAATGACATTTGTGATATTAAGTAAAAGGTGGCAGGTTTGCGTTCCTGCACCTATTATTGTATGACCATGAAAGATTACACATATATATTTTTTTACTTTGTAACTTCCATGTGCGCGCCATTATATAATAAAACACAAACTATGCATCTAGTTTTACACACACCTACAAGCACCTTTTTTTTAAAGAAACAGGTCTTCTGAAAACACACACATTCTGTTGGTGCTCTAGATTTGCTGGTTTCAAACCGATGCATTTACAATGGTATGAACCATTACAGGGGTGGTCAAATGTATTTTGAAGTTATTTTAATTATGAATATTTTTTAGATACAAATCAGAGCAAACTATTTCTAAACTATTAAAGGACAGACCCCCCATACATTTTCTTTTGATGATCCTTTAGGGGGATCAAGCGTTAATTAGGGGGGGTCAGACCCCCCAACCCTCCCTGTAATTCGCACCCTGGTTAGTACTGTCACCTCACAGCAAGAAGGTCACTGGTTCATGTCCCAGCTGGGTCAGTTAGCATTTCTGTGTGGACATGTGTTGTCCCTGTGTTGACTTGGGTTTCCTTCAGGTGCTCAGGTTTTCCCCACCGTCCAAAGACATGCGCTATTGACCTTATTTTTCAACGCGGAAGTGCACCTGTTTATCAGATTGTTTTAGAACTTTTGATTCTGATGCCTAGGAATAATAAACACCAGAAAATGGTCAAACTACTTGCTCTACAAACAAGTGTGTCCATGACTATACAGACAAAGCAGATTTATATAATAGGAAGATATTAGTTTGCAACAACAAGCAGCAGAAAGAGCTGTTGTTAACGTCTAAAATTAAATGGAAGTGAATGAGACCGGAAGTCTTGAGCCAAAAAGATTCACATGGCTGCGCCAGCTCTTACAGGGAGAATAAGGAGAATAGGTGAATTGAATAATAAAACTAAATTGTCTATAGTGTATGTGTTAATGTGAGATGCATAGTTTGTGTGTGTGTGTGTTGTGAGTGTGTATGGGTGTTTCCCAGTATTGGGTTGCAGCTGCAAGGGGATCCGCTGTGTAAAACATATGCTGGATAAGTTGGTGGTTCTTTCTGCTGCGGCGAAACCCCATGAATAAAGGGACTAAGCCGAAAGAAAATGAATGAATTAAAATAATAGTGGTAATAATAATAATAATAATAATAATAATAATAATAATAATAATAATAATAATATTAATAATAATAACAATAATAATAATGTAGAGCTTGACAATTTTTCTAGCCTCTCTTGTAAAAAAGTCAATTGAGTATTAGTATAAAGATTCACTTTTAATATGGGCTGCCTTTGATGCTTCACACTTTATTTTTGGTCATGTTTTTGTTTCACAAATAAGGTCTACGATACAGTAGGTGAGTAGTGAAAGATGACCACTTTCATCAGCTTTAAGGTTTTCTTGCACTGCTGGATGTTGGACTGATGAAAATTGATTCTTTCCGTTGGCCAAAACTGATTAACTGAAGTCACGACAGTCAACAGAGGATTCCGCTTGGTCTTAAAGCCTTCTTCGATGGGCTATTTTCACAATTTATGATGACATAGCAGTCAAAACAGGATAAATGAGCTCATGTGTGGGACAAATTTTGGACCTTTGTTGAATCCCCCTGGCTACGGGCATTTGGTTGTTAGATATGCTGTTAAACAAGTTGGTTTTTGTATTCCATGGTGCTGCTTTTCTATGTAAACTTGCACCGGTTAGACAATTTTGGAACAAATTGATTCTGATAATCAAGAATCAAGCTAAAGTGTCCGTTTAGAAAAACATAGGAAAATTTAAATCACATTTACATACTGGTCTAAGAGTGCAATTAAGTAGTAGTAGTAGTAAAACTTTATTGTCCTTGATAGGAGATTTGTTTTGGGCATCGCCTTATTGCTGCAGACATTCACTAAAATAAAACAATACAAAATACAACAGTTACTAAATTTAGGATGCTAATTAAGATAGACTCTTATTAAATTAACCCACTGAAACAGGTACAAAGGATTTCTTATATCGGTTTAACCTACACTTTGGGACTCTATATCTTCTACCAGAGGGAAGCAGTTCATAATGTGGAAACAAAAAATGAGTTGGATCGTTTACAATCCTTTCCACCTGATTGAGGACACAATTCTCATATAAAACTCAAGGATTAAAATATTCATCGTGCCCAACAATTTTCCACGCTGTCTTTAAGAGATGCATCAATTTAGATTTACACTGAACTGGTTGCCAAACCACATTGCGATACTATACCTGACAATGCTTTCAAGAACTGCTTTATAAAACAACATCATGAGTTTCTTGTTAACTCCAAAAAGACGCAACCTCCGCAAAAAATACAATCTCTAGTGTAAACCAGAACAAACCCACTCAATGGGTGTTTTCCATGTGAAAGAACTGTCCATGTAAATGCCCAAGTACGTATAGGTTTCTGACTGAGTAATAGGATGGTCATGTACAACCACTGGACGATGGTCACCTATACATTTTGGGTCAAATACCATCTCTCCTGTTTTCTTAGTATTTATTTTTAGCTTATTATTAACAATTTGTGGTTACTGAATATATAATTTGTGCAGCTGAAGTCATAATTATTAGCCCCCCTGAATTATCAGCCCCCCTGTTTATTTTTTCCCCAATTTCTGTTTTATGGAAAGAAGATTTTTTTTCAACACATTTCTAAACATAATAGTTTTAATAACTTATTTCTAATAACTGATTTATTTAATCTTTGCCATGATGACAGTAAATATTATTTGACTAGATATTTTTCAAGACACTTCTATACAGCTTAAAGTGACATTTAAAGGCTTAATTAGGTTAATTAGGTTAACTAGGCAGGTTAGGGTAATTAGGCAAGTTATTGTATAACGATGGTTTGTTCTGTAGACTATTGAAAAAAATATCGCTTAAAGGGGCTAATAATTTTGTCCTTTAAAATGGTGTTTAAAAAATTTAAATCTGCTTTTTATTCTAGAAATAAAACAAATAAGACATTCTCCAGAAGAAAAAATATTATCAGACATACTGTGAAAATTTCCTTGCCCTGTTAAACATAATTTGGGAAATATTTAAAAAAGAAAAAAAATAATAATTAAAGGGGGGCTAATAATTCTGACCTCAACTGTATATTATATATAATATATATTTATATATGAAAATATTTCCTATCCATCCGTCATCCTTATCATCATGTCTACTTGTCTCTTTCTCTTTACTCAGTAAACCGCCAAAGGGATTCTACAAGACCTGAGGATCTTCTGCTGTTCAATTTTATTACTGATTTTCTAATTCAAAGTTAATGTACAGCTGTTTGTGCAAAGTATGCCATACCAGAAAAGACTGTGTTCATCAGGCAGATGAGGATGCTGGGATTTCTTTATTATTGTCAAATACAATAATAAAAATATACAAATACAGTATTATTTTATTGTGTAAATATTTTGATGATAACATGATATGATGTCATTTGTCTGGAGAATAAACGTGCGACACATTTCCTCGAGCATAGTATCACTAAAACATTGAATAAAATTATTTGCTACACTGTAATTATTGATTTTGTCTGTAGGTTTTGTTATATTTACATTTATTGCCTTGTTATATAGTGTTGATATTTTTATGTTCTCCTGTTTACTTACTGTTTGCTGTTTTGCATTTGTAAATGATCTTTTTCCTCTGATTGCTTGTTATTTTTTATTTGAGAAAAAACAGCAACAGGTTGATAAAATAAAATAAAATTAATTTGAAACAAAAATGATGTGATCATTCTTATGCCAAAATGTTTTTATTAGAAGGATTATACAATGCCTGTTCTTATATAGGCCACTAATGTCTCCATTGTATCGGTTATTATTTGTGCTGGAACAACTAGCTCTTTTTGAACAACTAGCCAGCTTAATGATTAGACATGTTACTGCAATGCAAAATGCTTTGCACTTGATTAGGATGCATGTTTTTCTGATGTAATAACACAAAGTGCTAATTTGTCCCTTGGGTCATTTTGAGTGGTTAAAAACAATAGGTGAAGACTTTGTTTCATTAGTGCTAGGGAATACACTAAAACATTGAGTGGATCTGAGAAGTTTTATATGTGTGTAATTTAAAAAAAATCACAAACGTGTCGCTCGTGGTTCAATTTGACCTGCACAAGTTTATTGTAAGTAATATTAAAAAATATGATATGAATTATTAATTATCGCACTTGGGATATATATGTTCTGTGAGACATTTTTAGTATTCTACCTACAAGTACTGTGTTGTTATGAGAGAGTTTTAAAACAGGTCAAATACACCCAATGTGAGACATTCATTCATTATTAATATTTCAAGCTGAATTGACAGGGTAATGAAACTGCAAGTTAATTTGTGTTTAATTGATTAATTAATTAATTTAACTAAAAATAAGCTGATTAAATTACATTTATTGATGAAACCAGGGAATTTCAATTTATCTCCAAATAAATTACACAAATAATAGGAAAAAAATAACTAAATATACACTCAAAACATATTTTATTTTGCTCGCTCAAACTACTTATTTGAAATGAGCTGAAACAACACAATTCCTGAGATTTCATTGGGACAACTTTATTTTTTATGTTCAATCCACATAAATTGGATAAAAGTGTTAAGTTAACTTAATCAATTTGTGTTGGGACAACATGAATGAATTGTGTGGAACCCTGCATTTTTTACAGTGTATTTATAATAAACTACCAGTCCCTAATTTAATTTGACCCAGACAGGGATACTTTCAGTGGAGTCAGGAGGCATTGTTGAAGGCTGAATATGGAGGTCTGTCAAATTTATTTTTAAATTTGGTACAAAAAAACCCCCACCTTTGTGCTATTTACATTACATTAAGAATACCACAAAACGATTTGATCAGATTGTTTATGTGAATGGATTGCTAACTGTAATTGAGTTAAAGGTTCAGGGGCATCGCTAGACATCACTTACTGGTACATGTGCCCCATTTAAAAATGACCAATGCCCCAGTATGCGTTAGTTAGTTTTTCCTTTATATGTAAGTGTATTAATTAGGAGTGGTGTATTTGAGAGGTAAACAATTCAAATATATCTTATTTTTCAGGAGGGAAGTTGTATGCTTATTCCTGTTTTGAGGATTATTGATGCATTGTTTATTAATTGAGGATTATTTATGCATTGTAAATTCCTTATAAATGACACTTCATATTCTTAAGAGAAAATGGAAAGACAATGAACAATGATTCAGCTCAAAAAATGATTCATTTCAAGGTACAAAAATGAAATGCTACAACTGCATGAAATGAAAAATAAATCTTTGCAATCTTATCTAATGATAAAATAAATGCACACTGAATACCAAGTGTCTAAATACATGTTTTGTAACAAATTTAATAAAACAACAGCATTAGCCTATAATTAAAAATATAACAATATGATAGTGTTATTCAGCGATGTTTAAACTGAACTATATTTTACTTGTTAGAGATTACACAGACTGTATGCCTGAAAAATAAACTATAAATCCATGCAAAGTGGAATATAAACTTACAAAGGTTAACGTAATCAAATTGAGAATCAAAGTTGCTATTGTTTATATACTCAAACGAGCGTTACAGGGACCCAAATCCTTCACATAATTATTTTTGTTATATTCTACAGTGCTTCACGGAAATCGCGCGCTGCACCTTTATGATGATTGGATATGGCGCCGGCGCAGTGGCGTTGCTGTGGTTACCATAGTCGGTGACATTCTAAGAAAAAAGAATGTGTTCGAAAAACGTCCGATGACGAAGAGAAACTGCATTCAGTGTCTGACCATCGCTGACATGAGCGGTAAGTAAAGATTTCTCTAAATGGATCATTTTAGGTCATTATATATGGTTGTTTTGGCGTGCTTTTGCTGAAGGACACTGAATGTTTATCTCGGTCATATCGTTTCAGATTATTATATTAGTTTTTCCATGTGTTTTTTTCGTTTAGGCTGTAGATTATTGGTTGGTATTGGAGACTGCTTTAATGTTGACTTGTCAATTTTAGGATTTTAAATATATATTTTATTCTAGTTTGTGTGTTTTTATCTTCTTTAGTAGCCTTTTTGTAATCGTAGAATGCCATATTGACCACACTAAGCAGGATTAAAACGAGACCGTTGCCCCCCCGAAGGAAGGGACCTATACTTTAACCGACCTACAAAATAGACGAGTCTTTAATTTAGACTTGAAAATTTGCAGTGACAAAGCCATTTTTAATTCTAGCAGCAGAGCATTCCAAAGGCGAGGACCGGCTATAGCGAATGCACTTTCTCCCTTGCTTTTGAGGCGGGCCTTTGGGACTTTTAATAGAAACTTATCAAGTGTCTGGATAAAGTGTAGCCCACAGTTAGTTGAGATAAATAATGGGGGCCCAGGCCATGTAAGGCTTCATACGCAAAGAATAAAATTTAAATTGAATCTTTGTCTCACTGGTAGCCAATAGAGAGACCTCAAAATGGGAGACGTGCATATTTCGGGCTTTTTGTTAACAATCTAGCTGCTGCATTTTGTACTAACTGTAGGCGAGCGATCTGAGACTTAGGCAGCCCAAAATAGAGAGAGTTAGAGCAATAGTCTAACCGGGAGGTTATTAGCGCATGTATGGCAATTTCTAAAGAATGTGAGGTGAGGGAGGACTTCATTTTAGAGAGAAGGCGAAGTTGGTAAAAGCTATTTCCAACCACACTTGAAATAAGTTAATTAAATTTTAGTTTCTGATCTAATCCCAGCTAGCAAAACTCATGTGGCTACAATCTGGCCCATACCAGACACTTGCATCCGGCCCACCTACCGCATGGAATGATGGCACTTGGACGGTCCTCTTTTGTTTGCCAGATCTGGGCCACAATTAAGCCATAGCAATATCACATATCAGCCAGAATTCAACCAAATGAACCAGAACTGACCCTATTATGGGCCACAGTTTGCTTTTATTCTGGCCCAGATCCGGCCCACCCCAGACACTTACATATGGACCACATACTGAATGGAATGATGTCTCTAGGGCGGTCCGCTCCTGTTTGTCAGATCTGGGCCTCAAATAAGCCAAAGCAACACCACATATTAGCCAGAATTAAATCAATTGAACCAGAACTGACCCTATACTGGGCCACAGTTTGCTTTTATTCTAGCCCAGATCTGGCCTACACCTTACACTTGCTGGGTGTGGCAAAGTACAAAAATCCCAGCATGCATTGCAGGATGAATACATTATATAGCTTATTGATGCTCCAGTTTTCATTATTTGCTTTTGATTCTGCTGTTTATGTTGACGTTGTTGATTTTGTCACTTTTAGTCTCCTGTTTGTGAGTTTTGTTCATTTTGTTAATTGTCACAATTATTGAGGTTCATACACTGATTATTGATGTCTCTGTGAGCAGAAGTTGAACCATAGAATTTTTAAAACTTATAAACCTTCATAATTCTCTGGCATGAACAAGCATGTCATCACATTACTTCTAATAATGGATTAAACATTGGTTAACATAAGTGAATTATGCTATATCATCACAGGTTGTGCCTCACTTAATTTAATAGTTTTTTTTTTTACATGGCTTGTTTGCTGCAATGATTAAAATTTTCAAGCAAAGTTCTTAAAAGTTACAGCAGCCCAAAAGAAATTTATATTAAGAGGTTCAAGGCTATGAGCCCAACTAAAGCAAACACTTTTCTCCATGATGGTGACTTTAGTTTATATCGTCCACATATGTTTTAAGATAACTGGGCCACATTTGCCATATCTTCACTGGGCCGCTTTAGGCTCACAGCCACATTAGCCAGAGCTAACTGTGCCAAGTATTTGCCAAAAGTGGCCCACATTTGTTTTAGGATAACTGGGCCACATTTGCCATATCTTCTCTGGGACACTACAGGCTAACGGCCACAATAGCCAGAGCTTACTGTGCCAAATATTTGCCAAAAGTGGCACACAAATGTCTTAAGATAACTGGGCCACATTTGCACTTACACGTTGCACTTACACGTGTGAGCCACTTTAGGTTTAGACCCAGATTACCCTTAAATGACTATGCCACATTTTTGCCAACTGAGGCCCACATTTGTCCTCCATCATTTTGGCCAAATGTACCATTTTCCACATGGGTCACATTAGGCTTAAATTCAGATTACATTTTGCCATAAGTGCCAAATCTTTGCCTTAAATGGCCCATATATGAATTTGTATCTTTGGCCCCCCTTTGCCATTTTACAGGTGGGCCACTTCAGGTTCACATTCATTTTGTCTGGGCCGAAGGAATACCACCAGTGCCACACACCTGCCTAAAGTGGCCCATATTCGCATGCTATCTGGGATGTAAAGCCCAGGTTATCTTTTACCTCCTCCAGGTGCAGTGACAGGGAGTTCACAACAGAGGACTCATTTTCCTTTTTGATTGACAGATAAATTTGTGTATTGTCTGCATAAAGAAAGAAGTGCATGCCATTATTCCTGAAAATAAAACCTGATGGGAGCATATAGAGGGAGAAGAGAGAAGGTGCTAAAATCGAGCCTTGCAGAAGACCACATGTTACAGTGCCATATAATATTTTGCTATATTGCTATCTTGTTTAACATTGCAGATTGTTATTTGCTATATCGTCAGATAATATGATCTGTTATAATGTATTTGTCCGCTGTCAGCTTTAACACATATTGCATGTTACTGTAAGTTTATTGGCGGATAGATCTGTGGCTGTTGTATAATTTACTTATAATTTAATGCTCTCTGCCTGTTTAACATTTGTAACTTTTTATTGTTATTTACTCTATTTACAGCTTTACTATTTATTGTTACACATTTATCTATTCTAAGTTTGTAAATTGTCATCTTGTTGTGTATTTACTTATAGCTGTGAAATATTTTGTGTTAGCGCTAGAACAACAAGCCTGGAGACAATGGTAGATGAAAGCAGCTAACGAAAGGCCGCTTGGGAGAAGCAACAGGTTGACCTGGGCTTCTCTGAAGCATGCCCATAACTGCTGGACCATGTCGTGGTGGAGTCTCCATTCTCCTGGAAATGTAACTGTTGTGAGAGTGTGTAAGCTGACATTGTAGAGCTCATCCAGGATATGAACGGCGCGCAGATAAGAAATCTTGATAGGCATCCCGAACAGATTGGTATTGTCAGGATTGGTATAACCTACCACACTCTGGGTACGATGAAGTGGGGGCATAAACCAACTCTTTATCTCAGCTGGAGGGACCAGCTCGATTCTATCCTTTGCCAGGAGGATAACAATCTTGTCACGTGAGATAGGGGTGGCATAGCGATGCCCACTTAAAAACACACCTGTAAACTCGGGAGGCCAAGAGGGAATTGAAACGCATAGCCGAGTCTGAACGTCCGCGTGAGTTACTACGATGGGCTGAGCAGCTCTAACCAGGCTGTCCAAATGAGCAGCATCACCGAAATGATCACTGACATACCCGTGGAGGGCAGCTTCGAGATGGGGAGTTCTCACCCTGGGAAGCGAAACGTCCCGAGGAAGAGCTGAAAACAAGAGATTGACTCTTACGTTCCTCTCAGGATCCTGCAGAGAGGCTGGAGGTGTGAGAGAAAGGAGCCCATCCTCTGGCACCCTCAAAGCCTCTGGCAAAGTGCACTAAAGCTGAGAGCTAGATGGCAGCACGTCCCTGCTGGCAGCATTGGGCTTTTACACCCAGAGGGAGAAAAAGCCGCTTTTTTTCAGATCGCTACATTCATTCGCAGGGGGGAACCCCGGCACTCCACCGGGTAAAGAACGGTTCTTCTCCTCTCCAAGTGACCTGCCTCAGACTAGCTTCGCGGTCTGATTACCAGACTTAACACCCACCTGTGACTGTTCACTAGCCAGTGGAAGGAGCTGTGACGGAGAACCCGGTGAAAAATACGGCGGGGAACAGCCAACACGGATGGGTCTGGTGGGGGAGCAGTATTCCGAGCCCACCAGGAGATGACCTGCTCCATCGCACATGGCAGATCTCTCACCACTGAGGACTCCTGAGTAAAGTCCCCGACAGTGTCGCTAAGTAGGCCTGCCTGGGATATGAGCACCACAAAAGCGTACTTTGTCGGTGCAGCACATATCTGCCAGGGTAAGCCAAGGGTGACCACTGTGTGGCCATCGTCCTCCCTAAGGCACGGGCGGCCTACTTGAAGGTCATGAGAGCATAGCCGACCATAGTGCGGTGCTTATGCATAAGCCTGGGAAGGACCCGCCCTTGTGCAGCAGAGCCAGGTGGTTCCATGGTGCAGGGCAGAAGCGGTGTGGGCTGTGGCCGTGAGAGACTCAGATAACCCATCCGCCTTGGATGGGGGTCTCAGCTTACCCCTCCAGGTGGCAGCGCCCACTACCTGAGGAATAGCTTCATAGCCAATGGCGGCGTCTACATTAAGGGAGGTCAAAGGCGGAAGTGCACGAGGACTGGGCGGAGAAAACACCCTCTATACCTGTGTGTGCTCGCTGTGCACCCCTGGGAAGAAGGGGACTGGAGCTGAAAGATTCATCTTCCATCAGTCCGCATGTCACACTCTAGTTAGTCCAGCGGCGGGACTGTGGGACAAGCCATCTCCAGACACACTGACCAAGCAGCCCAGGGAGCACAGCTATCATGTCTGACTCGAGAACCGTGACTACGCATTGCACCCAGATTGTCCACTGCTGTTGCATTTTCTCCCACACTGGTGAGAAAAGTGGTTTCAGTCTTGAAATCAGGTTGGCAGGTAGAGTGTCTTTAGTCTCGTGAGAGGCTCTGAAGCGAAATTCTAATGCTCGCTTCTCAGCCATCAGCTGATATATCCTGTTAATGGCTAATCACTGATTGGTTGTCTGGCGTACTCCCATAGTCTGTTACCAGACACACGTTGTAGTTCTCATGAAGGGAACCTGGTGGTCTGGTTAGGCATTTCCTGGAATGATGGATGGATAAATAGATGTCTTATCAATAGGAAGGGGGTGGTGGTGGGTTTAGATACAGTAGATATCTTGTCTGGGCAGGTGTTTCTTTTTCAGGTAATGGACACACAACAGGCAGAAGAAGGAACCTCATAAGAGCATCAGTGGAGATTTATCTGAACAACACTGAGAACATCTTGTGCCTTGCTAGAGCTCAGCAAGCATGTAGATCTCTGTTAGTCCGGTCTTTGTTGTTTACAGACTGGAGTGCAGCATGTGGAATAAAAAAGGAATCACACTAGCAATATGGTGAAGCAGTGGCGCAGTAGGTAGTGCTGCCATCACAGCAAGAAGGTCACTGGCTCAAGCCTCGGCTGGGTCAGGTGGCATTTCTGTGTGGAGTTTGCATGTTCTCCCTGCCTTTGCATGAGTTTCCTCCAGGTGCTCCGGTTTCCCCCACAGTCCAAAGACATGTGGTACAGGTGAATTGGGTAGGCTAAATTGTCCGTAGTGTGTGAGTGACTGTGTATGGATGTTTCCAGGGATGGGTTGCAGCTGGAAGGGCATCTGCTGTGAAAACATGTACTGGATAAGTTGGTGGTTCATTCCGCTGTGGTGACACCGGATTAATAAAGGGACTAAGCCGAAAAGAAAATGAATGAATGAACATCTCAGCAATGACTGGAAATGGATGATTAGGAATATCCTTCAAAGGCAGATGGATGGGTGCATAGATGGATGTCTTTCCAAGACGAAGGGCGTGGAGGTGGGCATAGATTGTTAGATAGATGTCTTCTCTGTGGCAGTATTTAAATTGTAGGTAATTGAGCCAGAATGGGCAGAAGAAGGAGACTCACATAAGCATTGGTGGAGATTTATCGGGAGAACATTGTGTTTATTGCTGGAGATCCGCCAGCAACTAGAGTTTTGTTAGTCTTGTTTTTATCTATTGCAGATTGAGCTGGGGCGTGTGGTGAAATGGGAATCACACCTCAGCAATGACTGGAAACTGATGGTCTGGTTAGGTATTTCCTGGATGGATGGATGGATGGATGGACGAATGGATAAATAGATGTCCTTCCAAGAGGGTGAGAAGACAAGAGAAGGGGTTGTGTTAGGCTTAGATAAATAGTCTGTGACAGATGTTTTCAGGTAATGGATACACAACATGCAAAAGTAGGAAACTCGTAAGAGCATCAGTGGAGATTTATTTGAGTAACACTGGAGAACAGCTTGTGCATTGCTGGAGATCAGCCAGCAGGTAGGGCTCTGTTGGTGCTGTCTTTGTCTAATGCAGATTGGAGTGGAGCTGAAGAAGGAGACTCCAGTATAGCTAGTAGTTTTACAGTAGATAGTATATTGGGATAACTCTTGGTTTTCTCCACCAGGTGGCAGCAGAGCCCATAAAAATAATTAGCTGTTTGTGAGAAATGCCGGCACGTCCTGAAATCAATCATCAGTTATATCAAGAGTAGCCTCACTTATTAGTGAGGGCCTTTACCCCTGCACTAATTTCTTCATAAAAGCCCCTTCAAATTGTAAAATATTACATTACAATTAAAGTCAAATCAGAAAGAGTTAAGGTGTATGGTGGACATTACAGTACATACATAGTTAACCTACACTGACAAGTTGACAGTTTTCTGTATTTTGTGATTCAAGTTTTTTTTTAATTTATTTAAATCCTTTTGTATTGCATTATTTTTCCTCCAACAACTTTTAATGTTTAAATGTTTGAAAAAAAGTTACTTTTATTGACATTTTTATTTGTTTGAAGTGATATATTGTCTGGGTTGATTTTGTAAATTAAAGTATAAAAATAAACTGCCAGTATTTTTTTACGGATATATTCATTCATTTCTTTTCAGCTTAGTCCCTTTAAAAATCTGGGGTCGCCACAGCGAACTGAACCGCCAACCTATTCAGCACGTTTTACGCAGCAGATGCCCTTCCAGCTGCAACCCAATCCTGGGAAACACCCAGGGCCAGCCCATTCTACAGTCAATATAGGCGGTCGCCTAGAGCACTGTGTTTCTTAGAGGGCCCTACGAAAGCTTCTCTTGAATATTTATTTTAAACATAAGTGTGAGGACAAGCGCGTACGTTTTAATCATGATCAATGCGCATTGCGCAATGCACAAACCCCATTAAACGTGGTATAATTCACAACAACGATGAGAAAAAAAAAACGTTTCATTAAAAGAATAGCTCTGTATAATTCATACATTACAAAAGCGGAATACACAACAACAGTATGAATAAAAGCAGAAAATATTAGAAATATTCTCAGCATCACCACACTCTATTTCGCATAACACCGCACGTAATCAGCTATTAGGTGAACTAGAATGATGTTACTTATTCCTACACAGATTCCACATATCTCTCCAAATTGCTCGCGCTTGATATAAACCCGAAAAAGTCTTAAGTTATATAACATCACAAGTTTCATTGCTATTTGTAATCGATCTTTATCGAATTTTAATCTAAAATGAAATGGCGTCCAAAACGACATCTTTTCGAAGCCGAAAAAAGAAGAAAAGAAAAGCAGAGGAAAAAAGCAAGCTCAAAGTAATGTTCTGCTATGCTTAATACATTATTTAGTAGTACTTTGCAATACTTACAAACTTATTTGTTTAAATATGAGTAAATATTTTTACATTTGTAGGTTAAATATGTTACAGTTAATAAAAATGTATACATTTAAATATTAAAAACTGCATTTTTTTGCGCTTCCTTACTGTTTTTTACACCAGTAGGTACACATACACTACGCACAATTTAGCTTACCCAATTCACATATACTTCATGTCTTTGGACTGTGGGGGAAACCGGAGCAAACCCATGCAAACAGGGAGAACATGCAAACTCCACTCAGAAATTCGAAGTGACCCAGCCGGGGCTCGAACCAGCGACCTTGCTGTGAGGCGATCATGCTACCCACTGCGCCACCATGATGCACTAAAATATATGGAATATAATACAATTTAAAAGCAGTCATTCTCATTGAGAGTAGTTGAATAAATACTTTAAACAAATCCTTCCATTTATGCCTTACACAGCAGTGTTTCCTTAGACCCTAATATATTCAATAGCAAAAATGTTTTATCTATCCAGAATAAACCCATGACAATATTGAAACACAAGGGTAACAATTAAACGAATTTTGCTATAGAAGTGCAGTCATGAAAATTACTTACCAACAGAAATACATTTCGTATATATTGGAACTAACTTATACTGATATATGTGGTAGACACTTCAGAACATAAGATTAATCAGAAAAACCTGACAGATGTACTGTATAGCTTGAAGTTGAAAAAAGACTGATTCAAAACAGACACTGGACATCAAAATTATATTTATTGAATGGTAAACAAAATATACTATTTTTAAAGAGTTATTTAAAATTAAAATGTATTTTGTGAGGGAAACCGGAGCACCCGGAGGAAACCCACGGCAACACAACATGCAAACTCAATACAGAAATGCCAACTGACCCAGTTGGGGCTCGAAGCAGCAACCTTCTTGCTGTGAGGCCACAGTGCTAACCACTGAGCCACTGTGCCACCCATTTTACAGGCTTTTCTCTACATTATTTCTTAAACAATTGTCTTAAATGTTGACAGAGAAGAGATAAAACTCCCAGGATTAGTTATTATTAATTCTGTTAGGCCGCTGTGCCAGTTGATTTTATTATTGGTCCGTAGTCTACTAGTTACAAAATGTCCTAAAACAATTGTAGAAAAGAGCTTACGTCTGAATTGCGAAATCAGATGAAATATATAATGCAGTCTACTAAGCTGTGTGATATCTATTAGTTAAACAAAATATCTTATCAGTTGAATAAGGAAACAACTAGATGCCACTAGATGGCAGCAAAGCCAAAACTCATTCCAATGTTGAGATTTGGAGAGAAATGTTAAGTTATTAGTTATAGAAACCATCAAGTTATAAATTGATATCAGTTTAGAAAGTAAACACATACAACATTTTATTTCCCCCAGCCTAAAATACAGCTTTAAATAGTGAAACACTAGCGGGAGACCACAGGAATGTATGAATGGTTCCTCATTAAATTGATTATTTTCCTCTTTATACGTTATTAACAGTACAAATTTAATGTAGATATTGAAAGAGTTTCACTTCATTTCTTTTAATTGTGGGTTCACTCAAGATTTGACTTGGGTTTTATATTGAGGGTTGTTAATTAATTAATAAAATACGGTATTTTACAGCATGTGGTATACCTAATTCGACAATAGAATGTTTTGTTCTCTAACATAAATGGCACAGATTCTACAACATTATATTGGAAATGCGCACATCTGCAATACCTACGTCAAAGGATGTGTTGCTGACCAGGTACCACAGGCACCACAGACCAGGCAACACAAAAACAATGTTTGGGGTGACACGGTGGTTAACACTGTCACCTCACTGCAAGAAGGTTGATAGTTTGAGTCCCAGTGGGGCCAGGTGGCATATCTGTGTGTAGTTTGCATATTCTTCCATTTTCAGTATCGTGCTTTGTGTTCAACAAAATAATCGAAACTCAAATAGGTTTGGAGCAAGTGGAGGATGAGTAAATGATGATATCACTTACTATCCTTTGACTTAGTTCATGATTTATCAGGGGTCACCACAGCAGAATGAACTTCCACTTACTTCAAGTCACAACCCAGCACAGGGAAATACACTCTCTCATTCACACACACAAATCACTACAGTCAATTTTCTTTACCCAAATAACTTATACTGCATGTCTTTGGACTGTGGGGGGAAACAGGAGCAACTAGAGAAAACCCACACAAATACGGGGAGAACATGCAAACTCCACACAGAATTTCCAGGCGACAGTGCTAAAAACTGAGCCACCATGCCACTGGTATTTTATTATTTTTTTAACAACACATTTATAGACCCCAAGGACGATAAGCAGACAACATTGGATAAGGACAACACTATGATGATGAAAAGCCTGTATTTGTCACATACACTTTTACATGGAGTGAAATTGGACCCCAGCACAAGCACATAAATACATAGACATAGAAGTAACATCCCAACAGGGCATGGGTACAAGGGAGGTGGATATAGTTTGATAAAGGCGGCAGCCATCTGGTCCTGCAGCCAGGGGACGCTGGTCACACAGACACGCCTACCCACACCGGTGGGTGAAAGCACATGAAGGCATGGGATGTTGGGAAGGCGGTGATTGTCTATCCTTAGCTGTGTTAGCCTGTAGGGTCTCACAAGTGTCCTTGGAACAGGGAGCAGGAATTCAGAGCGTCTCGTTATCATGTTCTCCAGGCGAAGTTGTTTGTCTTCAGCTGAGGCCTTCTTGCAGGAGAGTCACAGGGAAGCTGAAAGAGAAGAAAAGGTTTTTAATTTTGGTCAATATCTGCCAATTTTGCAGATATCTAATGTCAGTCAGTGGTCTCAAGGTCTGACCAAATATCATTGCAAAGCCACTAGTTTCTCTCCGATGTTTTCCAATTTGTGGTCTAAAGCCACAGTCTGAGTACTAACAATCTTGCTCACCACCATTTCAATCCAGCCGGGCCTGCTTGGTGGGGATTTGAGATGCAATGACCACTTTTATCAATCATCGATACCCCAGGGCCTCACCTAAGCACATCAGCAGAAACCCTGTTATCAAAACTCCAAATAGATATATATCTACAATATCCTCCAGGGACAGAGCGGCCAGGCACACGACGCGCCACTTCTCATGTTTCCAGCTACAAACGTCCCCCTAGGACAGTTTCTTCTCATCGAGAAGATGGTGTCAATTGCCTTCAGAGACCAGTTGATCAAATCCATAATTTCTTATTTGTTTGGAGAGCAGGGTAAGGAGAACCTCACATAAAGAATAAAATGAGATAAGAGGAGCCAGCCAGGAGAGATATGGGAGGGAGAGGAAAAAAATGTGACTGCCTTCGCTAAGAGCCAAAGAAGAGGGTTAACTGCAGTAACTTAGTAAATGCTATTGTAGCAAGAATTACTGTAGCTGCTCGGTCCTCAACCATGGGCTCATTCTATTGAGTAAGGCATGTCAGGTCAATACTTCTTGGAATGTATTAGCTCTGGAACTGCCACAGTTATCCCAGTAACTTGGTGGAGAGATGAAAGGTACTAAAATGTATTTAACTAATGTAGTTACTAATGCTAAAAAACGTTGTAAAAGTGTCACTGAAATGTGTTTTGTATAGTCTATCCAGGAGTAGGATAAAGCTTGATATGCCAAGTTCTTGTAATATTTTGACAATTAATACTGTGTTACCAAATATTAAGATATTTTAGGCATACACTTTACTGTATGGTTGGGTAACGAAACTACCTATGTAACCGGTATGCACTGGAAGCATATGAATTTCTGTGCCTAATTTCAGTGCCACTGGTGCTGCGACAAGGACAAAAGAAGCATCAAGGGGTACATCAAAGGCGCACTTATGGCCCGTTTCCACTGACTAGTACAGTACGGTATGCCAAAATGGTACCAATTGTAAATCTCGCTCAAATGTAAAGCTGTATGGGTTGTTTACATATCATCCCCCCCTTGAGAAGCACTTCTCACAAAACGCTTTGACACAAGTATAGGTGAACTGGATAAACTAAACTGGCGCGTTGTGTGTGTATGTGAGAATGAGATTTGGCCATAGAGTGGCCTCAAACATCATTATTTCCTCATTTTCATGCAAATTAAGTGTGAAAACATCTGTGAAAAACAGGCAATCAGAACCACAATACCGATGTGCTTAAAAACTGATATAGCATGTTTTTAGATGTATATTGTGGCAAATTCAAGGATTGAACAATAATTATCGTATATGTTGCAAGGAGAGGCTTCCACATGAAATGTTTTTTGGGGGCCCCCCTGAAGATTTGAACCAGCCATGTATACACAATTATTAGCCCCTTTAAGCTATATATTTTTTCATAGTCTACTGAACAAACCACGTTATACAATAACTTACCTAATTAACCCTAACACCCCCTAGTTAACCTAATTAATCGAGGTGAGACTTTAAATGTCACTTTAAGCTGTATATAGAAGTGTCTTGAAAAATATCTAGTCAAATATTATTTACTGTCATCATGGCAAACATAAAATAAATCATTTATTAGAAATGAGTATTAAAACTATTATGTTTAGGAATGTGTTGAAAAAAAATCTGCTCTCCGTTAAACAGAAATTGGGGAAAAAATAACAGGGGGGCTAATAATTCTGACTCCAACTGTATATATATATATATATATATATATATATATATATAATTCATTCATTCATTCATTTTGTTTTTCAGCTTAGTCCCCTTAGTAATCCGTATTTTTTTTTCCGCAATGGATGCCCTTTCCAGCTGCAACCCATCACTGGAACATCCACACACACTCATTCACACACATACACTACAGACAATTTAGCCTACTCATTTTTTTGGACCTGTGGGGGAAACCGGAGCACCCGGAGGAAACCCACGTGAACACGGGGAGAACATGCAAACTCCACACAGAAATGCCAACTGACCCAGCCGAGGCTCGAACCAGCGACCTTCTTGCTGTGAGGCAATAGTGCTACCCACTGCGCCACCGCGTCATGTATATATATTTCCTCTTCGGGAAATGTGGATTACATTCGTAACCAGGAAGTTCCCCTTCAGTGGGAACTATGTGTGTCTACTGACACTGGAGTGTGTATAGAAATGCCACAGCAGCTGAGCCTGTCACGCCCCTGATGTGAAGTTTGCCAAGCATAGCGTGAGCGCACAAGCATCACCAAGGGTACAACCTTCCAACATCCTCAAGGCCATTTATAACCAGATATGGGAATAATTTTGGAATTTAGAATCGAGGGTTGTAAATATGTTTTTTACTAGGGATTTTAAAGATACAATAGTACATTGAGAAAGCATGCCAGTCCCCGAAGAGGGAGGACACTGCAGAGGCCACATGCTACCTAAGGGGACACTTAGTGACAATATGAACATATGGGCTAGCCATATCCAGGGAGAGTGCTACATATAATAGCTGGTTAGTGAGTAGGGAAGACATGGGTCCGCCTGAGAAGGGGGAACATTCGTGGCTGAAAAACGCATATGGCATCTCCAACAAGCATCATGCATAGCTGGCACCAATCCCCAGCATGCAGGTTGACCAACTGGGCATACCAGACATCGCACTGGGTCAGTCACCCTGGCTCCTCTGCTGAGTCAGGTGCTGGGGGGCTCGGAGAAACCCACAGGGTTTGCCAAATGAGGAACTTGCTAAGCAGAGCAAAATGATGCACAGAGCTCCAGGTTAGGTAACATGGTGCTGTAAGCGTTTTTGACACCAAGCTCCGTTCCTCTTGATTGACCGGGGTTACCCAGTAATCTGAGGAAACTAGCTCCACCTGAAGATGATAAAATCTCGCAAATGTGTTAGGTGTTGCCCTGCCCGCAGCTCTACTGATATCTGTGAGAGAGGCACCGCGTACTAATGCCCAAGAAGAGGTGACCCTTCTTGTTGAGTGCACTCTCACGGACACAGCTCACCCCTGGCACTAATAGGCGAGGGTGATGGCATCAACTATCCAATGAGCCAACCTCTGTTTTGATATGGCACTTCCCTTCTGCCGACCACTATAATAGATAAAGAGCTTCTCAGAGGATGGATCTGCCTCCTCCCGTAGGCAGCCACTTGGAGGTTCACCACCTGATCTCTAAAGGAGTTGGTAGGAACTTTGGGCTCAAAGCTGGAATGGGGTCTCAGGATAATTTGAGAGTATGCTGGCCTGAATTTCAGGCACAATTCACTGACCAAAAATGCCTCCAGATCCCCGACCCTCTTGATCGTTGCCAACAGTGCTGTTTTCATAGACAGAATTTTTAAGGATGCAGAGTCAAGTGGCTCAAATGGATCTCTCTGCAGACCCACTAGGACAGAGAGATCCAAGAGGGCATAAGAGGATGGCGGGATAGATTTAATCGCCTTGCACCTCTGAGGAACCGGATGGTTAGGTTATGCTTTCCAAGCATGCTGCCATCCACCGCATCATGGTGAGTGAAGAAGGCTGCAACAATCCTACGCTCCAGCTTAGTCTGAAGGAAGGATAACAAACACTAATTCTGGCAGGTTCAGGGGTCTTCTTGGTGAGAAGCAGGTGGTGGAGTCTCCATTCTCCTCGAGACGTCAGCTGCCATGAGAGCGCATCAGCTGCATGGTTGAGCTCACCTGGGATATGAATGGAATGCAGCGATTTCAGCCATGTGTGACTCCAGAGGAACATGCGATAGGAGTGTATACTGCCCATACGGTTAATACATGCCACGGTTGCCGTGCTGTCCATCCTGACCAGCATGAATTTCTGCTCCAGAACCGGTAAAATCGGCAAAGAGCGAGAAACACTACCACAGCTCCAGGCAATCATATGCCAATCCAGTTAGAGTCTGGTCCATTGAACTTGCAGCTGCATGCTGTTGCACACAGTCCCCCAGCCTGTGCTGGAAGCTTTCGCTGAGACAACAACATGTTTGGATACTTGTACTAAGGGCACCCAGGGCCCATAGAAAGGCAAGATCCATCCAATAACTAAGGGGGTGATGACAGCGTGGTGATGGTCACCCGGCGTACGCCCGCGTCATGCCCATCTGGCAAGTCGTTCGTGGATCCAGCACTGAAGTGGTCACAAATCAAAGCAATCCGAACAGCAAATGCCCCAGGAGCCTCTGTCAAGTTTCAGTGCAACCAATGTGTTCCTGTCAAGTACTTTCAGGACAAGACCGCCACCAGCCTGGCACGCTCTTCGCTCTCTTCGTTTGCTTCTGCGTAAGCATCCTGAACGGCATCTTGTGTTAATATCGGTTCAGTCTGCACAGATCTAGGATTGGACTTAACCCACCAATCTTTTTGGGCACGATGAAGTACGGGCTGTAAAACCTGCCCCTTCATCTCAGTTGGAGGGACCGGCGCAAATGCATCCTTTGCCAGGAGGACATAAATCTCCTCTCGCAAGACAGGGGCTGGAAATGCACACCCATGAACTTGGGAGGCCGAATAACTGAATCACATAACAGAGTCTGATTTTCTGCATGAGCCACCGCGATGGACTGGGCAGCATTAACCAGGCTGGCAGACCTCATCAGAGCAATGGTGTCATCAGAGCAACCGCTGACATGCCAGTGGTGGGGCAGCTTGGGAGGGTAGTGCTTACCCTGGCAAGCAGAGCGATAAGAGATTGTCTCTCACCTTCCTTCCTGGATTCTACGATGAGGCTGGAGGAGTGAGAGAAAGGAATTCATCCTCTTGAACACTCAGAGCCTGTGGCGAATCTGGGTAATCGCTTTGCACCCCCTGGCTGCTCCGCAGTCAAGGGTGGTGAGAGCGGGCGCACATAAGGACCGGGCAAAGCTGAGCTGTGCATGATTATCGTCTTGACATGCTGGACCCCCAGACATGTGACGCAATACTCGTGGCCATCATCCCAGGGAGCGTAAATCACTGCACCCAGAAACGCACGGTCAGAACAACATTTTTAAAAAGATGCGTTGCTTGACCGTGTTGCTCTTTTATTGGAAACTGCTCTTTTAGCCACCAGCAAAACACCCAGGGGACTCGAAGTGGACCCAGTTCAGCCACCGCTGTATGCATTGTCACTCACACTGGATGGAATTCTACTTTCTCGTATGAAGACAGCTTAGCAAAATGTTCTCTTCTATCTCGCGAAATGCTCTGTCCCGAAAAGTCACTAGATGCTCTGCAGTCTAGTGGCTCACTCCACATGGGCTGGTTATATACTGTACTAATGATTATTCACCAGCAACTGGAGAGCTGAGCTCTGCCAACTCATAGGCATTTGTTGGCCTGTTTTCTTAAGCTGTGGTCACACTACAGTTTGTGCTTGTGAAATTCTGTTGTACTGTGCTGCGAAAAGGAACGGGATAAAAACAACATTGATAAAGGGAGTGATTGCTCCATATTTTAAATTTCTGTACAAAGAGGTCATGTTTTGATCTTCTATTGGGCTCATGCAATCACGTGATGCAATTTCACAGGAGTTAACCAAGCTTAAACTTTCAAACACAGCCAAATGTGAAAGCTTGCGTTTCCGGTCTGCCACATTTGCATGCGTATGAATGGAAGTCTATGTGGTGAAAAGTGCAGTGTGACCGTGGCTTTACTCTTCAGAGTGATTGGTCGTCTAGTAAACTCCCAAAGTGTTGGTAGACACACATCATATTTCCCACTTAAGGAGAACAGAAGATTCTTTTATTTATGGGAATAATTTCTAAATAATCATAAATCACAAAATCATACTCAGGACAGCACTAACATAAAGCGACATGCATTTTGTATTCTCTCTCTTGTTCTTATTTTGTTATATTGTTTGTGTGTATTTATTTATGTATAGTTTTATGTATATGTTTATTTCGCAATTTTTGTTTCTTTTGTCTTTGCTAAATGCAATACTTCTATGACTGATATGACTTTCTTTGACTTTTTTTTATTATAAATTGTAGACACAGACACAGAACATGCTACTTAGGTGTTAACCTTTTTGTTAACGCTTCTGTTTACAGGGTAGCAGTTGGGATCACAATGCCAAAATGGCGGAACCACTCCCGAATGCTGATGTTTTTTGTTTTCATACACAAAGAGGCATTCTTTGTCTATTGCTTTTCAGTTATTTGCACTGCTGTGGTCATTTTTTGTCTGTGACAGTCACTGCACATCTGGGCTGACTGTATTTGTCATGGAAGCACGTGAACTGAACCGCCCAGCCTCGTACCAAGATGGGTTGGGAATGAATATATTTACCATTATACACCGCTAATTTTTAATGTAAAAAAAAATAAGTTTATGCTTCATAAATTTGGCACAGATGATGATGGCAAACAGTTTAACCTAATAACTGGGTGATATAATTCACCTGACAGTTAGTGACTATACATATCCATATTTATAGGCTTATCTTTCACATGTTTCTTTCACACTGTGCCTCCCATTTTCAAAATAAAAGCCCTTTAATAAGTTATATGTAAACGTAAAAAATAACTAAGGAGGACAATTATTATTCTTTTCTCACCAGGAAATGTTTTGGCTTATCAAATTAATGATCTCAGAGCTACATGTCAGTCAGTTTTCTTGATGCTGCTCATCAGGTCCAGATGAATGACCTAAAGTACATGCAAACGGTGAGGTAAGTGAGTGTCCCGTGAATCATGCAACAGTCTGCTTTGTGTTCTGATTGGCCTGTTGTCCGCCAGGGTTTTGCACTCATGGAATTTAGATGATAACGAAGAAACAGTGGTATCAGAGGCTCACGGTATGACAATTTCCCTATACTGATTTCTTATTATTCGACTATGTCTAAGTACACATAGATTTATGGGGCACCTTTAATGATATTACGAAGGTAAACGTTGGCTGAGTCAGCCATTTTTATTTCTGTCTGTTTTAGGTTTGAAGGTGCCCTATAAAGAAGAATAGCATTCGAATAATAAGAATTTGTTACATTGAAATGGCCATACTGTGAGCCTCAAACACCACCGTTTTATCAATCTCATGCAAATTAAGTGTAAAACATCTGTTAAAAACAGGTCAATCAGGTCAACACAATACAGACTGTTGTGTTCCTCATTAAACTGAGTAAGGTTTATTTATAAACTAATTTCAAGAAGATCACGTGCTTATGATTTACCACAGTTGGTCCCGCATTAGCTAACACTTGATTCACCAATCAGATGAATCTTTTTGCACTATAAATAACCAAAATTTCTTACCTTAAGTTATCTCTTGAAGAATCCCCCTTCCACCCCTACTCCTCCTCACTTTAAATAAGTTTTTTTTTTTTTTTTTTTACAGAAAAACAGATTCTCCAACATCTCAATTAACACTCAAAACAGCAACGGTCTTCCTTCTTTGACAGCGGCCCGAGTGGTTAGCACTGTTGCTTTACAGCAAGATGTCACTGGACCAAGTCTTTCCTAGGCCAGCTGACATTTCTGTGTAGTTTACTTGTTCTCCCCGTGCTTGTGTGAGTTTCCACTGGGTTCCCTTGTTTCCTTCCAATGTCCAAAGACATTCGACACAAGTGAATTGACTAAATCAAATTGGCACTATAGATGAGCTCTTAGTCAGTATTTTTCTCTCCATAAGCAATCCCTAACTGTCACAAATTAGGGGAGTTCTCAAGACCTACCTGAGCTCAAATTCCCCTCTCGCCCTTTAAACGGGAGGGAGCCCCGGGTTCAAGGATCTTCTGAGCTCAATGTAACTAACATATGTCACTAACAATGAAACTAACAATGCCAATAAATGCCAATAAACACACATATATATATATATATATATATATATATATATATATATATATATATATATATATATAATTTTTTATTTAGTACTTTCCTGATAAGATATTTCCTGTAAGATATTTTCCATAAAAGATGTTTACATATGGTCCACAAGGCAGAAAACAGCTAAGATAATTCAAAGTAAAAATATACTTTTGTTTTTGTTTTACATATATATGTCCTTGGACTTGTGGGGGAAAACCGGAGCACCCGGAGGAAACAGACATTTACAAATTTAAATTCAATTCATTCACCTTTATTTGTATAGTGCTTTTATAATGTAGATTGTGTCAAAGCAGCTTCACATAAAAGGTCATAGTAAATAGGAACAGTGTAGTTCAGTTTGTAGTGTTTAAAGTTCAGTTCAGTTTAGCTCAGTTCAGTGTGGTTTAATAATCACTACTGAGAGTCCAAATACTGAAGAGCAAATCCAACGATGCGCAGCTCTATAGATCCTGAACCATGCAAGCCAGTGGCGACAGCGGAGAGGAAAAAAAAAAACTTCACTAAATGGCGAAAGTGAAGAAAAAAACCTTGAGAGAGACTAGACTCAGTTGGGCACGACCATTTTAATTTCTCCGCTGGCCAAACATCTTGTGCAGAGCTGCAGTCTCAGCGGCGGAGGCTGTAAGCTGGCCTCAGTGAAGACTCGTCTGTCCCTGGAGCAATTACAAAGTTAAATTTCCTTAAATTTGAATTTCTAGTATGAATGTCTGTAATTTACCATCGTGTCTCCACGCCAACACAAGGAGAACATGCAAACTCTACACAGAAATGCCAACTGACCCAGCCGAGGCTCAAACCAGTGACCTTCTTTCTGTGAGGTGACAGTGCTACCCACTGCGCCGTCACAACTCTAAATACAAAATAACATGCATATTCTCTCTCTTATTCTTATTTTGTTAATATTGTTTATGTGTATTTACGTTCGTAAAATTGTAATCGTATGTATATGTGTATTCCACATTTTTCAGCTATAAATTTCTGAAAATATTCTGAGAATGTTCTTTTATGCCCGACATGACTTTCTATGACATTTTTTTTCATTTCACATTGTAGACACAGACACAGACCTCTCTCTTAACACTCTCTTCGCACTCTTTAACATGCTACGGAGGTGTTAACCTTTTTGTTAACACTTTTTTATAGTTTTTAAGTAACACATGACTAGGTCCTTAATTGAAACCTGTTTTTATATTTTTAAGCACAGCATTTTGAGGAATTGTTACTGTTAACTATGTTCTTCAGAAAACAAAAGAAGAAGAAGAAGAAGAAAAAAATTCAGTATGCAAAGTTTTTGTAGGAAATTTAACAGCTTGCAAGTGCTCTCTAAAGGACGAGGGGTTTAAGATGAAATGTGACATTTCCTGTCTGCAGTGACACTTTTTTTTCAGACAGAACAGGAAACCACAGAGGTGTAGCAAGTATGGAGACTCAAGCGTGTATTCTTTTTTATGTAACTTTTTGTCACAGTAACAGTCACCTTTTGAGCCCTGCTGAGAAAAAACACACACATCTCTCTTGAACATACAGGTCACAATGTGGAGGAATATTTTTGGTGCGGTCATACTCAATGCCACAGTTCCTCCATCCTACCTTTCAAAACAGGTGGCAACTTGGTAATGTGGTTATAGTATCGTGACACTTTTATCGTGTAGATCAAGGAAGCGGAGGACTTCTGAAACAATGTGGCAGAGTTGTTGCATTTTTTAAAAGTTTTTATTTATTGTATTTTATTTATTGTATTTCATGACAGTCATACACATTCATACAAATAGATAGATTCAATTACTTGATAACAAAAACATCCTCTACAGAGAGCACATACTGTGTATAGCCGTTTTTCCTTAGCCTCAGCAATTCCACTACTTTCCACTTCTCTAATTTGATAAGTATTTTTGATTTGTCAGTGGTTTAGTGGCCAGCCTCAACTGATTTTCTAAAAACTCACATTTAGAGCTTTTTCATGGCAAGGAGGATAATTTTAACAATAAGCCATAGCTCTAAAAATCATTAAAACCAGCAAGTCTACACAACAACTATCACATTAGGGTATATGCAGAGCTAGTGCTTCTTTCCATACTGATATACTTCCAGTGAACGGTTAATGTGACTTTTTTTCCATTAGTTTAAATCGATGCTGTAATATAATTAAAATACAATCAGATAAATAGACTTCAGTGTTCATTTAGTTTCTCAAGCGTAAAATGAGATGAAAAGACATTTACACTGGCATGCCCATCAGGATTAGCAAGCTAGCGTAGAAGCTTTATTGAATATACTGCACTGAAAAAAGTGTCGCATGCAAAACTGTTGCAAACAATTTATTTGTGTTGAATTTAAACAAACAATTTAAATTGAGCAATGTTCAACTTAATTTGTTTGTTTAAATTCAGCCCAAATAAATTGTTTACAACCACTTAACGTAAAAAAAAATTGAGTAAATCCAAGGAATCATCTTTGAATAATTTTTTCAGTGTGTAGTAAAATAAAAGTTCATATTTTAAAGACATGGAAGGGAAAAATGTAATTTAATGCAGTGCTTCCTGTACAATCTGAGACCCACTTTGTATTAGATATCACTCAGCCAGTGGAGATCGCTGATTTTAAAGAAAACAGAGCTAAAACATGCCGAATATGTAATGTCATAGAGTTCATCGGAAGTGATTGACCCAGGTTACTGATACATTAAAAGTCCTTCAGCATACTTTCGCATAAACCCTATAAGAGCACACAAGAAGGGTATTGTTGTCATTGTTTTCAGAACAGCTTTTGTACATGCGATCAACAATAAAAACATTGAGAGCCCATCAGGATCAATTCTGCTTTAAAGAGTTTAGATATGACTATGATTTAAATATGATTTATTTATAGATATCTTATTGTTATCATTGTTAGTAAAGTAATTTGTATTTACTGCAGGGTATTACCATGACAATATCGATACACAAGAGTAAGTAACATTACAAGACAGTCTGTTTTGGAAGTAGTGCAGTGTCATTACAAAGTTACTTAACCTCAAAGTCTCAGTTCCTCAAATGAAACAAAGCCATGGCAACAACACCTGCTTTTAATATGACTTTGTTTTACATATTCACAGATGTTTAAACAAACCTAAACTCTTTTGACATAGAAACATCAAAACTGAAATCTATCTATCTATCTATCTATCTATCTATCTATCTATCTATCTATCTATCTATCTATCTATCTATCTATCTATCTATCTATCTGTCTAATAGATATGTACAGTATATACTGTATATACAGTATGTCGACTCCCTTCTACAATTGATTCAATCACATCCACTAATTACTATTTATTTGTTTTATAGTCAACGTAGTTCAATATTATTCAGTTAAGGTAACGTGGAAATGTTTTAAGTAAAAAAGGGGTTATTTATATTGTTTCCTATATTCTTATTCTTAATCTAACAAACTCTGGAAAGATTTACATGTCAGTCTCTGACACACACATAAAGCAACTTGACTCGCCAGTGACACTTTCCAGAAGCGTCAACACTTAGTTTACTGGCATAAGATCGTCAACCACTAAGCTGAAATCATGTTTCTTTGACTGCAATGTAATTTTTGGCATACTTGCAATACTACAACAGCTGAACTTAGTATTTTAACTACATTTAAAATAGCAACATTTAACAGGGGTTGACTTACTTGAGAGAATTTCTCATTGCTCATTTAGCTAGAGAACTTGGTCAGACTTCCTTTAAAATGCTAATGTTTTTGTGTGTGTGTGTGTGTGTGGGTGGTAAATATTGTATGAGTCCTGCAATGCTGTGCCATTCATACTTGGTTTCCATTTAATGAGTAGACTGTTGATTATATAAATAGCCAAAATTAAATCCAGAAGGAATGTTGCTGAAAAAATGCAATGTCACAAGCAGTGGTGGAAAGAGGACTGAAAAATCTGACTCAGGTAAAAGTACCATCTCTTACCCAAAAATGTAGTGCAAGTAGAGTAAAATAATCTATTGTAAATATTACCCAAAATACGAGTAAAAAGTATCTCTTTTAAAAGTACTCAAGAGTTGTGAATAGTGAGTATTGCAATGTGAAAAGTTGATGCGTTTACATCCAGTTTCTGCAGGGATGTGTAAACGTAGCATTATGTTGTGCATTTAGTGATCTTTCTATATCTGTTCCTTTCTTCCTTCCATTGTTGGTCATTATGTCCTTCATTCATTCGTTTGTTTATTCCTTCTTTCATTTGTTCCTTCCTTCATTCCTCACTTCATTCGTTCACTCATTCATTTGCTTGTTCATTCTTTTGTTCCTTTGTTTATTCATTCATTCATTCGCTAGTTCCTTCCTTCCTTAGTTTGTTCAGACGTTCCTTGAACCCTTCATTCATTTGGTCCTTCCTTCCTTTATTAGTTTGGTCCTCCTTTCCTTCATTCGGTCCTTCCTTCCATTCCTTGTTTGGCCCTTCCTTCATTTGGCCCTTCCTTCCATTCTTCATTCGTTTCATTTAGTGATTGTTTGATGATTTCAGTCATCATACAGTGGACATCCTTTATTTTCTCATCAGTGACATGCAGTCTAAACAGTCTCTGGGTCATTGCAGGTAAAGATTTTGGACATCTTCTTGGACACTTTTAATGCTTCCAAAAGGTTTGCTGCATTTTTAAAGCGCCCATATCTTGAGCTTGTATCAGTTTGATGCGATTTACTTTCTATGTGCGATTTGATTGGTCAGGAATCGAAGGACTGATTTTCTACTTTAGCCTATCACCATAGACAAGAAAGACGTGACTGCAGGTTGAAGGAAAGTATTGGAGTAAAAGTACCGATACAGCACTAAAAATGTACTCAAGGGAAAGTAAAAGTACACATCTTTAAAACTACTTAGCAAATTACAGTTCCTGAAAAAACTACTCAAGTACAGACACTGGAGTATTTGTAATTTGTTACTTTACACCACTGGTGACAAGTAACATATGTCTGTTAAGCATCACATCTGGCTACTACCTTTTTAAAGGGATAATTCACCCAATAGCTTGTAGTCATAACTGTCCTTTATTTCATTCTTACCATCTATGATGTTTTTAAGTTCTATGATGTTTAGGCTTTATGTCTAGAACAGTAACTCTGTAACTAAATAACTAACTATGTAGCAACTTTTGCTGGATTTAACCACAGTTTTAGAAGAACCAGTGAAAAATAGAATGAGGTAATGTTATAAAATGCTTGGTCTTGTTTGATACATTGTATAGAATATATGAAAAATTATTCATTTATTGACTTTGGCACCAATCATACAGAGCTTAATTCCGTATCTACTCTATTAACCCGTTTCCTTTTTAATATCTCAGTCAACAGGAATAAAAATCCAATATTGTACATCCCTACTATATTTAACAAGGTCTGAATAAAAGTAAAAATGTGAAGTCCTTTTATTTCTGAAGTTTTTAAGCTTTTTTTTAATTATACCAATATCTGTTTTCTGAAAGAACTACATCATGAAATTTACGGTCACCCATTACTCATTCTGAGAAATAGTTGGTCATACTACCTCCCTCTAAAGAAGCCACTAAAGCAGATGCAATCATGAGTGTTTAGTTTCAGTAAGCAGTAAATGATTGGTCCATATAGATTAATACCTTGAGACTCAATTTAAGTTTTAAATGTATATTATGAGGACATTAGTTTATTGATCTTATGTGTAACTAGAACAGATTCAACAGATGGAAATTTTTCTTTGTGGTTGTGCATCTGTGTAATGGCAAAATGTGATTACGAATTTTACAAGATAAGAAACAACACCCACGATCTGTTGTACTGTTGAACGCTATCTCGGTCATGGTCTACAGATTTTATCAGTCGCTTTGGTACCTTCGTCACATCAGAATTTCAACTCTCAAAATACCTGTTTAATCCTCAGATCATCGTGTCACTTCTGCACATCAAAAAAGCAGTTTCTCTTTCATTTGAACAAGTTGCAAATGCTTTTGTACATCCATGCAAATGATTATGTGCAGTTGTCTGATGTTTCCTACATTATCAATGTCACGTTGATCAAAATGTATTATTTTGGTCTCTGTTGAATAGTCTTACCCCTCACAACATTTAGTCCTTTTTTCACAACAAGTCTTTACTTGCAACATGCTTGAACAAGTTATCATAATATTTTGTCATAATGCATTTTTCTATAGACTTCCATTAGACTTTTTTTTCTAAATCTGCCTACAGTCGGTACATTTCTCCCAGGTGAATCTTTACTTTTAGAGCCTCTTTTGCTTTCTGTATCACTGTGTAAGGCACGGTGACTCAGTGGTTAGCACTGTCTTTTTACAGCCAGAAGGTTGCTGGTTTCGAGTCCCAGCTGTGCCAGTTGGCGTTAATGTGGAGTTTGCATGTGGAGTTTGCTGCGGTTTTCCTCACAGTCCAAAGACATGTGGTGTAGGTGAACTGGTTAAGCTAAATTGGCCATAGTGTATGAGTGTGTGTGTGAATGTGAAAGTATGTGGGTGTTTCCCAGTATTGGGCTGTGGCTGGAAGGGCATCCGCTGCACACAACATATGCCGGAATAGTTGGTGGTTCATTCCACTGTGGTGACCCCTAATAAATAAAAAACCCACCAAGCCAAAGCAAAAGTACATTGTGCAAAATTAGTTTAAAAGTGAGCACATAGTAGTTAAATGTCATTAAAATAAACCCCTCACTACAGTTATTATTAGAAGACATAGGATCAGCTTTCACTGCTATGCAGATGATACTCAATTATATATTTCAACTAAACCTGATGAGATGTCTAAACTGTCCAAGCTAACTGAGTGTATTAAAGATGTTAAAGACTGGATGACCAACAATTATCTTCTCTTAAACTCAGACAAAACAGAATTATTACTTATTGGGCCTAAATCTTGCACACAGCAGATCTCACAACTCGACCTGCAATTACAGGGATACAAAGTTATCGTTAGTTCTACTATAAAAGATCTGGGTGTCAAATTAGACAGCAATTTAACTTTTAAAAATCATATATCCCATGTCACAAAAACTGCTTTCTTTCATCTGAGAAATATTGCTAAGTTACGAAGTATGCTATCCATCTCAGATGCAGAAAAGCCAGCCCATGCTTTTATGACTTATAGGCTGGACTACTGTAATGCACTGTTTGCTGGCTGCCCAGCATCTTCTATTAACAAACTTCAATTAGTATAAAATGCAGCTGCCAGAGTTCTTACCAGGTCTAGAAAATTTGATCACATCACCCCAATTTTATCCTCCTTACACTGGCTGCCTGTTAAGTTTCGTATTGAATTTAAAATATTGCTTCTTACCTACAAAGCTTTAAATAATCTAGCTCCTGTTTATCTAACCAATCTTCTGTCTCGCTACAATCCAACTCGCTCTTTAAGATCTCAAAACTCAGGGCTTCTGGTAGTACCTAGAATAGCAAAGTCGAGTAAAGGAGGTCGAGCCTTCTCATTTATAGCTTCTAAACTCTGGAATAGCCTTCCTGATAACGTCCGAGGCTCAGACACACTCTCCCAATTCAAAACTAGATTAAAGACCTATCTGTTAAGTAAAGCATACACTCAGTGCACCACTTAGGGGGCTTCCACACAGGTTCTGCATCTTGTTTATATACACTATGAACAGCAGCTACGCTAATTATTCTCTTTATTCTCCATTTCCACCTGGGGATACTCTTCCCGAGGTCCTCAGACTATGCAGAGTCACTGATTCGATCCAAGACCAACGACGAGATGATCCCAAGGTTTCCATATCCTGGACCAGGCCGTATCCTGATCAGCTACTGTGGTGGTCATGGAGGAGTGGAGAACATGAGACTGATTCCTGTGACGCTCCAGAGACAGACGAGTCTTCAATGAGGCCAGCTTCCAGCCTCCGCCGCTGAGACTGCAGCTCTGCACAAGATGTTTGGCCAGCGGAGAAATTAAAATGGTCGTGCCCAACTGAGTCTGGTTTCTCTCAAGGTTTTTTTTCTTCACTTTCGCCAATTAGTGAAGGTTTTTTTCTCTCTCCGCTGTCGCCACTGGCTTGCATGGTTCAGGATCTGTAGAGCTGCGCATCGTTGGATTTGCTCTTCAGTGTTTGGACTCTCAGTAGTGATTTTTAAACCACACTGAACTGAGCTAAACTGAACTGAACTTAAACACTAAAAACTGAACTACACTGTTCCTATTTACTATGACCTTTTATATGAAGCTGCTTTGACTCAATCTACATTGTAAAAGCGCTATACAAATAAAGGTGAATTGAATTGAACAGTGCATCCGGAAAGCATTCATAGCGCTTCACTTTTTCCACATTTTTTCATGTTACAGCTTTATTACAAAATAGATTAAAATCTTTTAATTCTACACACAAGACACCATAATTACAATGTGAAAAAATATTTTTAGAAATTGTTGCAAATTTATTAAAAATAAAAAATCTGAAAAATCACATGTACATAAATATTCGCAGCTTTTGCCGTGAAGCTCTAAATTGAGCTCAGGTACATTCGGTTTCCACTGATAATTCTTAACATTTTTTAGCAGCTTAATTGGAGATAACCTGTGGTAAATGTAGTAGATTTGACAGGTATCATTTTAAATGTCTCAGTGTGACAATTTCTGTTCTGTTTTGTTGATCTGAATTTTTGCCCTTCTCAGATGTATTCTTTTACTCAAGAAAAATGGTCTTCACAGAGAAGGTTCTGTGAAGATTTTATTGTTTTAAGGTTATGGTTGGCTGATCTAACTTGGCTATTTAAGGGAAAGGTGCAAATGTGTCTCTGCCTCAACACTTTCAGTCTGCAGCATACTTCCGTTATCCATCTCTAACTCTTAGATTTTTTGAGTAATTGATGTTGTTCATTTATTATTTCTGGCTTTTTATTGTTTAATTAAGTCATTTGAATCTTGCCTGACAAAAGGTTATATTTTAATATTTGATTTGTTTTGGATTCTGCTAAAATGATTTATATTTAGTAGATTAATTTGTCTGATGTTACCACAACATTTTCTTCAAGTAAAACCCTGCTCTCTGTGCAATTTCATTCGGGATTTTGTCTTCTGAGACAATTTTGCAAGCCAGGCTCATTCTGAAAACGTACCTCTCTGTACATTTCTGAAGAGCGCCAAATATGTCTGTCACGATCACCAGCGATCGTAACATCCTAGATCGCTGGATCTCACACACATTTACTTGGACTACAAATCCGCCATTCATGAACTACATTTTCATACATGCACTCCGTTCCACAAACACACATGCTTCCTCATTTTCACTGATTACACTTGCACCAGCTGAGGGTTGTCAGAGACTGATTACACACACTATTTAAACAACACACACACTCCCTACCTTTGCCGAGTCTTGTTTAACTGTAAAGTGACATTACAACGCGTTTCTCCTAGTCTAGTTTCTCCGTGTTTTGATCTTGCCTTGTTTACTTTTCTCCTTGTCTGCCGCCTGCCTTCTGACCTCTCACCTGATACCTTTGACCAAGATTCTGGACTGCCTTTATACATCTGTTTGCACCTGTGTTGACCATTGCCTCCCTGATTTTGAATAAACCTGCACGTTGATCCTAAACCTCAGTTGTCTCTGTCACTCCCCGTGTTACAGAAGACTCGGCCATACTATGGGTCCAGCAGGAGCTCAACTCATGCGTCTTCGTCAGGGAGATCGATCCATCGAAGACTATGTTGAGGACTTTATTCAGGTAGCCCACCTAACATCTATGAACGATTTGTGCCTAATGATATTTTTCCATGGTGGGTTATCTGAGCCACTTTATTCAGGCATGCAACTGTGCGAACCCCACTGGACTTTAGAAAAGTACATAGATTTGGCACTACAAATAAGTGGGTCCCCCTTCACTGTAGGAGAGGTGGAGGAAACTCCTAAATGTTTTTTGGGGGAGGGCAGTGTACAGCATGACCAGATGACAACAGGGCTTGCTGTACACTCCACCAAGACAGTAATACTAGCATCGCCATCTCTCCAGCCTACGATACATCCTCCAGATCACAGGATGGCCGCTTCCAGTCCTCCAGCTCACAAAATGGCCGCTCCCAGTCCTCCAGCTCACAAGATGGCCGCTCCCAGTCCTCCAGCTCACAAGATGGCCGCTCCCAGTCCTCCAGCTCACAAGATGGCCGCTCCCAGTCCTCCAGCTCACAAGATGGCCGCTCCCAGTCCTCCAGCTCACAAGATGGCCGCTCCCAGTCCTTCAGCTCACAAGATGGCCGCTCCCAGTCCTCCAGCTCACAAGATGGCTGCTCCCAGTCTTCCAGCTCACAAGATGGCTTCCTGTCCCGAGTCTGTTCCTGTTCCTGAAAGACCATTGCCAGAGCCACTACTGCCATTGCTGCCAGAACCACTGCCGCCGCTGCCACTAAAGCTGCCAGAGCCACTGCCGCCGCCGCCGCCACTAGAGCTGCCAGAGCCACTGCCGCCACTAGAGCTGCCAGAGTCGATGCCGCCGCCGCCACTAGAGCTGCCAGAGCTGCCACCGCCACCTCTAGAACTACCAGAACTGCCAGATCCTCAGTCGCCACCAGAGCTGCCACAGCCGCCACTGCTGCCAGAGCTGCTGCTGCCGCCTGAGTTTTCTGAATGGCTACTGCCGCCTGAGCTTCCTGAAAGGCCACCGCCGCCTGAACTTCCTGAATGGCCACCGCCGCCACCTGAGCTTCCTGAATGGCCGCCGCCTGAGCTTCCTGAATGGCCGCCGCCTGAGCTTCCTGAATGGCCGCCGCCTGCGCTTCCTGAATGGCCGCCTGCGCTTCCTGAATGGCCGCCCCCGCCGCCTGAGCTTCCTGAATGGCCGCCGCCTGAGCTTCCTGAATGGCCGCCGCCTGAGCTTCCTGAATGGCCGCCGCCACCTGAGCTTTCTGAATGGCCGCCGCCACCTGAGCTTTCTGAATGGCCGCCGCCACCTGAGCTTTCTGAATGGCTGCCACCACCTGAGCTTCCTGAATGGCCGCCACCTGAGCTTTCTGAATGGCCGCTGCCACCTGAGTTTCCTGAATGGCTGCCACCGCCGCCTGAGCTCCCTGAATGGCCGCTGACGCCTGAGTTTCCTGAATGGCTGTCGCCGCCGCCTGCGCTTCCTGAATAGCCGCCTGCGCTTCCTGAATGGTCTCCGCCGCCGCCTGAGCTTCCTGAATGGCCGCCGCCTGAGCTTCCTGAATGGTCACCAGGTTCATATGACCCGCCGATGTCTGCGGAAAGTAAGGCTCCAGGCTCTCTACAGCTCCATGATCCAGGGCCACTGCAGCTCCACTCTCCAGGCCCTCCACCGTTTTTATGCCCCAGGCCCTCTGCAGTTCCACTCTCCAGGCCCTCTGCAGTTCCACTCTCCAGGCCCTCTGCAGCTCCACTCTCCAGGCCCTCTGCAGCTCCACTCTCCAGGCCCTCTGCAGCTCCACTCTCCAGGCCCTCTGCAGCTCCACTCTCCAGGCCCTCTGCAGCTCCACTCTCCAGGCCCTCTGCAGCTCCACTCTCCAGGCCCTCCGCAGCTCCACTCTCCAGGCCCTCCGCAGCTCCACTCTCCAGGCCCTCCGCAGCTCCACTCTCCAGGCCCTCCGCAGCTCCACTCTCCAGGCCCTCCTCAGCTCCATGCTCCAGGCCCTCCTCAGCTCCATGCTTCAGGTACGCCTCCTCTACATAGTCCTGGCCCTCCATCCCTCCCCCCCTTCCGCCTCCGCTCCACCTCCCGCCTGAATAGTATTAGGAGTGTCTGGAAGCCACTCCTTAGAGGGGAGGCTCTGTCACGATCACCAGCGATCGTAACATCCTAGATCGGTGGATCTCACACACATTTACTTGGACTACAAATCCGCCATTCATGGACTACATTTTCATACATGCACTCCGTTCCACAAACACACATGAAACTCACTGATTACACTTGCACCAGCTGAGGATTGTCAGAGACTGATTACACACACTATTTAAACAACACACACACTCCCTACCTTTGCAGAGTCTTGTTTAACTGTAAAGTGACATTACAACGCGTTTCTCCGTGTTTTGATTTTGCCTTGTTTACTTTTCTCCTTGTATGCTGCCTGCCTTCTGACCTCTCGCCTGATACCTTTGACCAAGATTATGGACTGCCTTTATACATCTGTTTGCACCTGTGTTGACCATTGCCTCCCTGACTTTGAATAAACCTGCACGTGGATCCTAAACCTCAGTTGTCTCTGTCACTCCCCATGTTACAATGTCCCAGGTGCTATGATTTTATGTAGTTTTTGGAAATCCACCAGAGACTGCTGTGTACGGTCTTTCAGACCTCAAATTTGTGAGTGGCATTCGTGCCTGCTTAACTTGCCTAAATTCACTAAGGCCACTTTCGACTGACTGACCGATCGACTGATCCACCCTCATCCTTCCCTAAACAAGCGACAATTTTAAAAAGCAATCCAGAAAAAGAAAAGCCCTCATGTGATTTTTTTTTTTTTTTTTTTTTTTTTTTTTTTTTTTTTTACCATATTTTCAGATTTTACCACATTCTCACCATGTTATTTACTTGTTTATTCTATTTTTTGGCTTGTTTTTGTATAACCCACTATTTGGGACCATTCTTTGCCAGACTGGAACCCCATCATCGTGGTCAACTCGTTGTGGTCTCATGTCCGCTGACATACACAGTGAGCTAACTGGACAAACTGAGAACAGCGGGAAAGCTGTTCACATGGAGGTAAGCAGTCAGCTGGTAAGAGCGAAAAGGAACGACATCATACCGCCCCATAGCATTCATTTTAATGACGATACGCAGCCATACGTACTTTTGGCTACATAATTCGCGATCTCCAGAAATGTATATAGAACTAGGTAGTGCTGTTGCCTCACAGCAAGAAGGTCGCTGGTTCGAGCCTCGGGTGGGTCAGTTGGTGTTTCTGTGTGGAGTTTGCATGTTCTCCCTGTTATTTATTTAGAATAATAATTGTATGATAATATTAATAATAATTGTATTTATTTAGAATAATTATAAATAAATTGTTATACTTATTGAACAACAAGTCATTTAAGCTAGAACCGCCACTGCCCTCCCTGATCGTCGTTGACAGCATGCACAGACCTTCAATAGACAGCAATGGCAATTTAATATTTACCTTAAGGTACATCAATAGAAGAAGCTGTATTAGTAATATTGTGGCTCAAAAAGGGATATGGATAAATGGTATTATTAGGGTCTGTATAGTGAGTGGGTGTTTGTATATAGTAATGCCTTTTGTTCAGTTTGTTCATTTGTTTTATTAATCTCATAATAATAACTCATTAATAACTCATTAATCTTCAATAATTTTAGACATGGCATACTGTATGCTGTACAATAAAAGTATGTGAAAATAGCTGAAAAGTTATTTATATATATGAAAAGTGTTTTTAAACTAAATATTGATTTTTATTTGGTTTGCGCATGCACTTGCTGAATTATTTCAAGGAATAAATTGCAATATTTCAAGAGTAATTAATGAAATGAATTAAAACCACATTTACTTTACCAGAAACAAAAATATAACACTATATATATATATATATAAAAAACACTGAATTCATACAGAATATAACACTGAATACATTATTTTTTGTGTGCCACCCCAAGATATTTGGAGTGGACTCTTTTGGCCACCCCTAAGAAAATTTTTTGGGGGCGCCACTGCAGAAATGATAGAAATTATGCTTAATACCTGCAATCCTGCGAACATCATTCAAACACACTGTCACACAGGACAAAGATGTTTCTGTGTATAAATATATGAAGAACCATGTCAGATATATCAGTGTCAATATGTACAGTATCAAAATATGGGTGTTTGGTTAACACTATCATGCACAGTTGAAGTTGAATTATTAGCCCCCTCTTTGAATTTTATTTATTTTTCACAATGTTTTAAAAATATTTGCCAAATGATGTTTAACAGAGTGAGGAAATTTTCACAGTATGTCTGATAATATTTTTTCTTCTGGAGAAAGTCTTATTTGTTTTATTTTTTTTCCCGACTAGATTAAAAGCAGTTTTTAATAAAATAAAATAAAAACATTTTAAGGTCAAAATTATTAGCCCCTTTAAGCGATATTTTTTTGACTGTCTACAGAACAAACCATCGTTATACAATAACTTGCCTAATTACCCTAACCTGCCTAGTTAACCTAATTAACCTAGTTCAGCCTTTAAATGTCACTTTAAGCTGTATAGAAGTGTCTTGAAAAATATCTAGTCAAATATTATTTACTGTCATCATGGCAAAGATTAAAATAAATCAGTTATTAGAAATTATTAACATTATTAACAACATTTAATTAATTATTAAAATTATAAAACTATTACATTTAGAAATGTGTTTAAGAAAAATCTCTCTGTTAAACAGAAATTAGGGAAATAAAATAAACAGGGGGCTAATAATTTAGGGGGGCTAATAATTCTGACTTCAACTGTAGTTCCCCTTCAGTAGACACACATCTCAGTTCTCTCTTCGAGAAACGTGAGTTACGTTCATAACCGGAATGTTTTCCATATGTTCAATCTGAGTGCATTATCATTGTTTGTTATAATGAGTTCTTCAAAGTTGCTGAAGCAGCAGTTTTTCCCGGTTCAGATACGAGGGATTTCATTGGTTCACTTTTGCTTGAATATCTTTGTTGGCTAAAGGTTTTAATATCAATTCAAATTGTGGCTATACCAAGTATCTGAGCTATGATTTTAGCAAGTAATATACTTTGCTTGATTTGTAAATAAGTAAAATAAAAATGACAGATTTAAAAACTTCCTCAAAGTATGGAAATAGCTATACACAATCACTGCAAGGGGAGTCGTTCATGTGCACCCCTGATCATGTTCAAAAGTTAGTCCGAATCACTTATTTATCAAGAGACCAAACAAATGAGTGGTTCATTTAATTGTGTTCAAGAGATTCATTTAAAAGTTGATTCGTCCAGTTATGAAATAATCTGGGAGAATGAATCCTTTAACAAGTTGAGTACAGCACAAGTTGAGTTTAAATTCTTTAACTATAGTGACAGTGCTTTTACCCTGCTTTGCCCAGTAAGATGTTTTTAGTTTGTGTGGATGACAAAAATAAAAAGTAAAAGCAAAAATAGACAAGTGTTACTGCCTGACCTCAGGTGCAGTTTCTGAAATGTTTGGCATGTGTTAGTCACTAGTGCATGTGAATTTCATTTTTAGTTTAAGGTTACCAGCGTTTATGTTAACTGAGCACCATTTTAGCTAAAGCTATAAAGAGTCCCAGTTCCTCTTTCTTTTGATTCAAAGATTTCTATTCTCTATTCTTTCGAACATTTTCACGTAGCTTACAGCTGGTCTTTAGCAGTAAGGCACAACCTGACACTATAATAAAATCTCTGCACATGAGATAGAAAACCAAAACCAGACAACAAAAAGCATTAGAGTATTTGTGAGCAGCAATGTGTGCAAGTGAGGATGACGAGAAAAGTATAGAACAGGACGTGGTGCAGAGGTGTGAAAAAAACATCCCGTTGCATGAGCCAGCGTCATAAGGATGAGACAAGTAAATGGAACCAAAAGGTTTGACTTTGCAGCAATTATTTGTCACAAAATGGAGAATTTTATAGCCATACTGATGTAAGATAAACACATGTGAAATATTTGTGATATGAAATCACTACATTATATTACAAAAACAGGCGATAAATAACACTTGGTGTCACTTTATTATTATGAAAATGTTGAAAATAGTGAAAACAGTTGAAAATAGACTTGTGAATGGCAGAAACTATTCAGTACTGGATAATATCAATAAGAATACAGAACTGCCTTCACAATCTCTTTGAATTTATCAACAGAATTGTTTCAATTGGATAAACCACAACCAGTTAGCAAACGTGGTTTCAGTCTGTAATCTGCATCATATTTCTGTTTCACAGAGCATAACATTTCATTGAGAAATCAAAATGATTTAAAATAGAACTGTGAATGACAGACAACTGATCGTTATCATATTTCCTCTTTTTTGAACCCTGGTACTCCCTGCCACTGTCACCTCCTCCTTTCTCTCTTTTGCACATCTGCATGCTGTGACCTTTAGGTTTATTAATGACTAGCTCTCTATGTGCCAACCATTTTAGCACCTCTCAACCTCTGCGAGAGCACTTACGAAGGTATGTTGTCTCTTTTTTTTGTTCCTCATCCCCATTTCCTAACTTTCCACCACCCTTTATATCAATTCTTTCATAACATTTGACTTTTTATCAATGTTCAAATGAATGTTTAATTTTTGTGTTTTATATTTAAAGATTATCAGTAATGCTTTTATTTTGTGTTAAGAAGTTTAGCAGATTTTGCGGATTCTGTTGTGATAGGAATGTATTGAAAAAACTTATGTGATCAATTGTGATCTTAAAGTTTTAAAATGTTAGATGTATTTTACAAGCACAAATAGATACTTGTGTTGAAGGGAAATCCCAGGGGGTGACAGAGATCACCTTCATAACTTTCAGATTTCAATCACAGAGCATTATTTTAAACAGCATGATTTCCCATAATGAGTAGGGCTCATAACACTTAGAGGTGCTAGGCTCATTTTCAATGAAATGGTACTTTTACCAGGAATGTCCACTGACATGCTGCAATCTCAGCAACAAAAACAAAGATCACAGCCGATTTAAAGATTAATTGCATTATGAAGAATGCCCTTTGTGATGTTCTTCTGTGGCTAGTGTGGTTTTACATTTTCGCTTGTTTGTTCAATTGAGTGATTCTACGAATATGAATTGATTTTGTGCCAAAGCTGCTGAATAGCTGCACTAATAAAATCACGTATTTCACTCTAGAATCAAACTGTATTATTGAAAAGAGGTTTGGATGAACACTAAAATACACAGCAGTGTAATACATCACATTGAAACCTGTAAAAGAAATCAACGAAAATATTGTTCAACACAAATTAAGATATTTTGATGAACGTTTAAACTGTTTTGCTAGTTCAAAAACATTGGAACCTATTGACTTGCATTATATAAAGTTTATGGAACAAAAGAAGAGGAAAAAAAGACTTTGAAAAAAGGTTTGAACCATAAAATGCTGAGAAAATAATGATATATTTATAAAAATCTCTGCTATACACTTTTATACACATATACACTTATTTAACAACACACTTTACATGCCAATTTGCACATAACAGCTGCACATATAACGTTGTATATAGTAATAAACACGTACATACACTTGTCAATCTGTATATTTGCACTCACTACTTCTATTTTTTTTTTAAATATATTTCTTATCTGTTTTTTGTCCTGTCTCTGTTATCCTGTTGCGCTGTAGAAGCTCTGTCACGAAAACAAATTCCTCGTATGTGTGAACATACCTGGCAATAAAGCTCTTTCTGATTCTGATTCTGATTAAAGTTGGGATAACTGCTCTCACGTCTCATCTCATTTTTGCCCCCTTCTGGTCATGTTTGTTAGTCCAGGAAAAACGCTTTGCTTTAATTTGTCTTCATTGTACTAAAAGTAAAAATAAGAGAAGACTAAACTGAAACCGCATTTACAAGAAATTATAAAATGGATGAAAAAATGGATAATGATTCTTTTCTTTTCCCCAGAAAATGAATGTTGACTCAAAAACAACATTCAATATGAAGGATTACAGTGACTTTGCAGATCTTTACAATTACAGCGACTACAATTACAGTGAAAGCTATGGCGCAGGAGCTGTGTGCACTCAAGACTCCAGCATGCACTTTGACAGCATTTTTAAGCCGATCCTTTACTCACTGGCAGCGGTCGTGGGGCTGCTGGGAAACGGCCTGGTTCTGATTGTACTGTGGAAGAAGAGGGCGGGTTTGAATGTTACAGACATCTTCATCCTCCACCTGAGCCTGGCAGACATATTGCTGCTGTTAACACTGCCCTTCTGGGCTGTACAGGCGGTGAAGGGATGGATCTTTGGCACAGCATTGTGCAAACTGACTGGAGCTCTGTTCAAGGTGGGGATAAGAATATTTTGGGATACGGGCAGTGTTGATTTTTGCATGAATGTAAAACTTTTAGTTCTCTTAGCTGTTTTATGCATATATTTAAATTTAAAAGGAGACAAATCAGTTTCATCAAATCTAATTCCAAATCAACTTGTTGTGGGCCTCAATGGTTTTCATTGCATGGACAAAAGTATTTAATTTTGTGATCTGTAAAAACAGACATCTTTAAAAACAATCTCAGTGATGTTGTAAGTGTAAAGACCCTACCATACTCACAGCCAAGTGCTGTTTTTGCTCTTTTTTTTATGGGTAAAACATTCTAAATACCTGAGCAGCAATATACTCTTAACAATTCTTGAGCCACTCACACTAATGAGAGGTACTATTATATGAATATGAGCTGTGCACTGTCCTCTGAGCAACTAATATTACAGCAGTAAAAAAAGGCAAATAAATAAGGCATCTGATAATAGCAATGTAGATGCTTGAATAAATTCTACAACTCTGTAAAGTCAGATCATGTTCATTTGTATAGCATTTTTAACAAAAAAACTGCGTCTATATTGCTTTTAGAATAGAATTACACTTAATTGAAACTATGTTTTTACTGTAAAGTAACTCTTTGGTGTTTACTGTTTGGATTTTTCTGGCAAATGCCCAACCTTGAAATAAACAATAGTTCTACTTCAAAGCAGGCAGAGCACAGGCCTGTTGCCTCAATGCTGTAGAACAGTATTTTTTGTGTGTTTATAATCTGGAACAAAACCTTTATCGGGCTTTAAGAATATAAGTTCTTAGAATTAAAATTCTAATTAAATTAAAATTAATAAATTGATCCTTAAAAATGTACATTAGGTTTACAATCACATCTCTTCATTTGCATCTTTCTTCATCAGATCAATTTCTACTGTGGCATTTACATGCTTTCCTGCATCAGTCTCGACCGCTACCTGTCCATCGTCCATGCAGTGCAGATGTACTCTCGTAAAAAGCCCATCGCGGTTCACTGTTGCTGCCTGATGGTCTGGTTCTTCTGCTTTTTGCTCTCCACTCCCGAATGGATATTACTTGGTGCCAACAAGGACTCCAGACGTCAGGATAGAACAGAATGTGTTCATTTAGAAGCTCCTTCTAAATTTTGGCTTTTGGTCGACCGTCTGGTCTATCATCTTTTGGGTTACCTGATTCCAGCAATAATGATGGTCTTCTGCTACACTTGCATTCTGCTGCGCTTGCTGCTCGGCTCCAAGTGCATGCAGAAAAAGAGAGCCATCCATGTCATTGTAGCCCTGGTGCTGGCCTTCTTCATCAGCTGGACACCGTACAACATCGCCCTCATGGCTGACACCATGCATACTAACAGGACTGACTTTAACCAAACTTCCTGCGGGACCAGAACCACGTTGGATGTTGCGATCACAGCCACTTCAACATTTGCCTACATGCACTGCTGTGTCAACCCAATTCTTTATGCTTTTGTGGGGGTGAAATTTCGTCAGCACTTGCTGGACATGCTACGACCTCTGGGCTTCAAGCTGAAGGGCCGCGCAGGCCTGGTTTCTAGGCGGAGCTCGGGATGGTCAGAGTCAGTGGACACGTCCCACACATCTGCTTTCTGAAACATCAAATGCCATCAGACCGTTACCAAGCCAGCATCTTTTCCTGTAATTTGTACTCAACATTGTTGTATTATGCTAGAGGAATTCAAGAACTCATGCATTGCCGTTCACACCAATGATGATAACTATAACAAAAGGAAAAAAAGTCCGAAAAAAGTAGTAGAACTATTGGCGTTATACCCTATTTTTGATGTGTTCACCCAGCAGGGATTGGGAATTAGTTATAGAAATCACCATTGAGGAAACTAAAAAAATCCCCTACTTTAAAGAATGGTCTAATCCAGCACAACTGGAACTACAAGTGACATTAGTGTACACTGATTGGGTTAATGGCATGCCATGCAAAATACACAGTATTTTTAAGTGTTACAAGACATATACGGCCTTGATGATACAGTACCATTTCAAGTTGTCATATTTTGTCTCTCATTTTAATTTTGTTCTTTTAGTCACATATCATATGTTCCATTTCTGTTATTATGACAAACACAAAATTCAAATAGAGTCCTCTGTGATAAAAAAAACGAGCCTAATAATACAATTAGAAAAAAAAACGGTCTAAGATGAAAATGTAGTTATCAAGACTTTATTTTTTTTGTCACACTCTATATGATCGAAGTGTTGTGAATGTTTTGTTGAGGTGTTATTGGTTCAAATGTGTGTAATATTCATTATTTCAAAATTTTCGCTATGGAAAAAAATTCAGACCTATATAGTTAGATGATCTGTCTATTTCACTCTGAGACTCCAAACACAGCAATCCTCTGACAGCAGAGGAGTGAAATCAATGGCTAAAACAATCAAACAACATCGCCATCTTCTGTGTTGGAGGTTAATGTTACTTTAGTTTTAATAAACATAGTTATCATACGTGATTTGAACCAGTTTTGAATGTCTAGACTGTGCTCATTAATACACGTAATGTTTTAAAACATGAATATAGATGTTTAAGCTCTTCACATGTGGCAGCTACTGCAGGTTTTCAACTGTTTAGCTTTCTGTTTAATATATTGATTGCCTGCAACAGAGATAAAAGTTAATATTATGTTAAAATAGATCACTTTCAATTACTCATCAACTGGATAATGCTTTTAAAAAATGTGAGAAGCTGAAATTGATATATTTTTAATATTTACTTTTATAAATATATATTTTATTTTTTGATACATATTATTCATTATGTTTTGGAGTTAATTTTATGTAGTGTTTAGTAATGCTTTCCTGATATTTACTGTATGATGTTCTATTTTTTCTGTATTTTCTTTTGCTGTAAATAGATTTTTTTAAATCTCATAAATAATATTATGAAACAGTATCGCCAGATATACATTATAGTTTTTAATATCTGTTTTTAGTTTAGTATATAAATATGCTGAACCTTCATATAACATTTTCATTTGTGCTTGCATTAATCTTGTATCTATGAGATTTGTCTCAATTATGCTGTAAAACTGCAGTACAATAAAAAAGAAGCAAAATGACTACAGCTTGTGACTACTTATTATTACTTTCAAGCCCACCTTTGTTGAGTCCCTCCAAGTCCACAATGTAAATTACATGGGAAAACACAACTGAAAATACAACTGGCCTTTTTATTTAATTTAAACTCAAAACTGAACCATTCAATTGGGAACCGTTTATAAACCAATGGCATAACAAAAAAGTTCAATGCTTTATTACTTTTTTAAAAGTATTATTCCTACCAAAATACAAGGTAATTTTTTTATGCTTTTGTAAATTCTAAATAATGTCTAATGCAATTCAAAGCTCACTAATGGACAATAACAGTAAAACACATCAAATTTATGTTTAAAAAGACCATACTTACAATGTGTATTTATATTCTGTATTTTTGTTATGTTGTTTCAAAATTGGAATTGGTCAATATTATGAACAATTATAAAATTAAAAGAATCATGAAATATTTTTTAAAATGTGATACTTATTAATATAAAATAAACTGCCAGTAGGTGGCAGCAGATGACTTATAAATGTCTTAATAAGTGAGTCATTGAGCCAGTCATTCCATTCACTGAGATGCATGATTCATTCTAGAATGAAGCAAGTGTTTGTCTTAATGTCAAACACTGCCAGTAGGTGGCGACAAGTGTTAATGTGCAACATTGAGCCACAGAGTTCAGCTCGCAATCTTCCAATAGACCTAGTACCCAACAGTTTTGCAATTTTGCTAACAAAAACAGCATTTAAAATCTGAATATTTTGGCTAATAAATGACAATTAGTAATAAATATTTATCATGTCATAATATACAATTATACAACCATCCACACAGTCAACATCAGCAAGCATTTTAAATATTTAGTGAAGGGTGAAATTAACAAAAATAATAGTCATTCAGTGTTCAGTCCCAGAAATCCCAAAGAGAGGATATGACAAAAACAGTCAGATCTCTCATCTCTGACGTAAGAAAATATAATATAAATACAAGGGTAAGAAAATATAAATCTGACTGAGCCACACATTTATGCAAGAAACAAAAGTATATTATCTTGCAAAAAGGCCTATTTACAAAATTATACAAAATGTAACAGTTTCTAGGCCATGACTGAGGTGTAATTCAGCTTTACAGTTAAAGATAAATACTTGTGGATAGGGCAAAAGATTTTCCAATGATCTTCTGAACCATTTTATGGATCTCTATCCAATCTGCCTTAACCATGTCCCAGTCCCAGAATAAATGCATCCCAGCACTAATATTAGATTTGCACTTGAAACAGCATTGGGAAAATCTTATTGAGACCGACTGGCATTAACTATGTCCTATAAATTAATTTTCAGGATGTTTTGATTTTGGCTTGATATCATGCCACCTCTAAAAAAATGCCAGAGCAGGTCATGTATTACAGTAGGCCTACTGTATTACAGTAGGCTCATACAACTTATTACAACTTACACATTGTACTTATTACATTGTACAGTTCATTGCCTTCTTTTCGTTCAACTGAACTAAAATAGTTTAGCACATTGTGGCCACGGTGTATAATACTCTTTTTTTTTTATTATAACATTTTAACAGTACAAAAAATACACATGCCAGGGGGTAAGCATAAATCAAATACAAATATACAAAATGTACATATGTAATAATCAAATTAATACATTGTAGAGTTCACAAAGTTTGAAAGTGCGTAGGGCTTTCTTATTTAGAGAGTCTCTGATGCTACTAATATAAATTACTATATAATAGCATGATTCAGTCATCAATACCTTTGAATTTGGTTTCTTACTGGTAAATTTACATTTATGAATGTAAAATTTTGTCAGCAAAATAATTAAATTAATTAAATAAAAACTATTTTCCTCTTGACTAGGGTACATAGTAAAGCCAAAAAGTACATTTTCCCACAACAATGACAGCGGTTTAGAACACTGCAATTAGTTATTAATCAATTTTTGCACCTCACTCCATAAGTTGACTGAGTATGTGCAAAGCCAAAATAAGTGTAAAGCAGTCTCCTCATATTCATTACAAAAAATACAATTTACGTCAATCCCACTTTTGGTGTATGCGTACTCTTGTGGACACACACCAAAAACAAGATTCGCCCTCTGGTGGCTGGCTGCAGAATAGCTTAGAAAACAGCCCTCTCCATATAAACGAAAGGTCTCAAAATTCATTGAGGGTCGCAGGTCTGCACCCTAAATAAATATAACTAATCAAGACTACTAGACACTACACAGGGCGAACACGCAAACTCCGCACAGAAATGTCATATGACCCAGCTGGGGCTTGAACCAGCAGCCTTCTTGCTGTGAGGCGATTGTGCTATCCACTGCGCCACCATGCTGCCCCATCCAACATTTAGATTAATAATAATAATATTTATATCTGCAGCATGGTGGTGTATTGGGTAGCACAATGGCCTCACAGCTAGCTGCTCACAATGGATTTCTGTGTGGAGTTGTATGTTCTCTCCATATTCATGTGGGTTTCCTCCGGGTGCTCTGGTTTCCCCCACAAGTCAAAAAAACTTGTGGTATACTCTGTAAAAAAATGTATGTGCTATTTACTTAAAAGAATAGTGGTAACACTATTGCAGATATTAATTTTAAGTAGTTTGAAAACTTTAGCAAAAACCACTTGAATGAATCATGTGAAAATTACAAATTTTTTTGAGTATTAGATGAGGATTTTAATATTATTAGTGGAATGTGCTTTTATAATTTAAGCAAATCCACCACCATTTACTTATATTTATTTTTTTTAGCAAAAACCACTTGAATGAATCATGTGAAAATTACTAGTTTTTTTTGAGTGATAGATGATGATTTTAATATTAGTAGTGGAATGTGCTTTTATAATTTAAGCAAATTAACCACATTTTACTCATATTTATTAATAAAAATTACTCATTCATAAAATGTAATATATATCATTTAGAATGAAACTCATACACAATGCATTTTGGCCAAATATCATTTTATTACATGTTCCACTGATAACAAAATGGTACACACAATTTGTTAAACAAATCTATTTAAAATGTACAGCAATGTTAAGCTCTGAAAAAAGTCCTTTATCCATGTCATGGAAAAAATGTTGAGTCAACTTTCTTTTGTAGGAATAGTCCCATTTTAGACAAAATCTGACAGAATTGCACAACATATAAAACCAGTATAAAAGCTGTATCTCAAAATAATAGCAGTGAAAATTCCCCAACAGTTTGTAACAGTGAATTTGTGTCAGAAACTTATTAGAAGTTTGTTTTTGGGTGATTTTAATATGGGGAATACTTGTATAAATCCAGCTAGCCATGACTCACTTATCCTCCAAGACAATGCAGAAGTCCTCATGGTTGGTCATCCCTCTGACAGACAGCAATTCTCTGTGCATTCCCACACTGTAAAATAAACATTACGTTATCATTATGAAATTATGCAGTTGTACATTTCAAATGTTTAAGGTTTACTAAAACACATTGAGGAAATACATTAAGGAAATAAACCATTTCTTTGTATCTCTGTGAACAATAATTCTCCTAAATGTTTGAGTAGACGTTGCTGACTTACACTATAACATAAGTACACAAGTATTTTACTAATAATGGACAGGCTGTTTTCAAAATGTATACTAATGTACAAAGAAATAAGTTTATAAAAACAAACCATATTTATACAAGGAATAGTGCATTCATCAATGTAGTGTTTGAGTTATATATTTGTTTTTCTTGTAAAAATGCAAAAATATAAAAGGCTGTTTTCTGAAAACTATAAGTATCTAAAACAGTTTAAGACACTTACATTGCGCTTACATCTACAACTTCCTCTTTTTCATTCAAATACACCAGCAACAGAGAACGACATCTCTCATCTCGTCCCTCATTTAATGTGAGGTCTGATGCAACAAAAGTGTAGAAATTAGTAATATTGCCTAATAATAATAATACACAAATAACATGATAAAAAATACCTGCTGTATGGCACCCATAAACCGCTCCTCTTTTGTGGGAAAATACTGTGAACATTTTCTTCATTAATCTGAAAAAAATAAGCAAACAAATATTAGTATTTATATACAGTATTATATAAAAACACTGTTAAATACATCATCAATGCTGTAAAAGGAACCTTATGAAATGGAAAAACACTAGCTGTGCATAAACCCCATTGAATAGCTATAAAGCTAACATACTAACTTAGGCTAACCAACAAAGTTCACTGTTGTTTGTCCAGCCCGCTTAAATGTTGCCTGATCAAACAAGGCTTCTGAACAAGCTTGAACAGCATGTGTCTTTCCTGAAAGAGCTTATTAAAGACAATAAAATGATAAACTGTTAATGCTTACCTCTTAACATGCTCGCTATCGATCTGCTCCTTGAAAATGTCGTCTGATCACTGCCGTTGTTGAGATTCAAATGCAAACATCTCAATTAAATCCACATAATTGAGTAAATTTTCTTAAAATAAATGTGAAGCCATCTTTCCTCAATATTATTAGCTTAATTGGTCTCTCAAATTAAGCCTAATAATTGCACTGGTTTCCTTAAAAAGTTAAATTTATCTCTTGATTTTGTTTGCAAAATCTTGTCAATATTTTATAATAAATCCAGAATATAAATTTTTAAAAGAAAATATGACCAATATTTTTAATGACCACATCAATTTTTCTTAATGAAAATTACAAGCCTCAGGATTAATTTTTTACAGTGTAGGTCAATTAAGTAAGCTAAATTGTCCGTGGCATATGTGAATGATTGTGTATGGATGTTTCCCAGAGATGGGTTGTGGCTGGAAGGGCATCTGCTGCGTAAAACATATGCTGGATTTGTTGATTGTTCATTTCGCTGTGGCGAGCCCAGTTTAATAAAGGAACTAAGCCAGAAAGAAAATGAATGAATGAATATTTATATCTGACAGTGTTTAACTGGCTAAAATCTCTCTCACATTGGTGATACTATACTGTTTGAAGGGTTTCAAGATTGTGATAGGTCGTTTACAGTGTTTTTAATGAGATTGTCAGCTGAATATCTTAAGCCAACTCAAAAACTCAAATTTAACAGAGCCAAGTGTAGCAGGTAGATATCATGTTGACTTACTTGTACTGCACATTTTTCAGACAATGTTTTCGTTTAAGAAGTAGAACAGTTTTTGGATCCATAACTTAACCTTTGACCTCCGGATCACCAGCAATACCCTGGCTTTCCCTCTGATCGTCTTTCCCAGACAGCATATGAATGTGGGCCACTTTAGGCAGTTATGCGGCACTGGTGGCTTTCCTTCGGCCCTGACAAAATTTATGTGAGCCTGAAGTGGCCCCCCTGTCCAATGACAAAGGGGGAGGGGGCAAAGGGGGGGGGGGGGGGCTGGGGGCAAAGATTCAAATTCATATATGGGCCGTTTAAGGCAAAGATTTGGCACTTTTGGCAAAATGTAATCTGAATGTAAGCCTAATGTGACCCATGTGGAAAATGATAAATTTGGCCCAAATGATGGAGGACAAATGTCGGCCACAGTCAGCAAAAATGTGGCATAGTCATTTAACGTTAATCTGGGTCTAAACCTAAAGTGGCTCACTCGTGTAAGTGCAAATGTGGCCCAGTTATCTTAAGACATATGTGGGCCACTTTTGGCAAATATTTGGCACAGTAAGCTCTGGCTACTGTGGCTGTGAGCCTAATGTTGCCCAGTTATTTTAAAACATACGTGGACCATATAAACTAGTCACCATCATGGAGAAAAGTGTTTGCTTTAGTTGGGCTCATAGCCCTGAACCTCTTAATATAAAATTTCTTTTGAGCTGCTGTAACTTTTAAGAACTTTGTTTGAAAAGTTTATTCATTACAGAAAACAAGACAAGTAACAAAAATAAATAAATAAATAAAATGAAGTGAGGCACAACCTGTAATAAAATAATATAATTCACTGATGTTAACCAATGTTTAATCCATTATTAGAAGTAACGTAATAACATACTTGCACATGCCATAGAATTATGAAGGTTTAGAAGCTAAAAAAAATTATAAAGTTCAACTTCTGCTCACAGAGAAATCAATTATCAGCATATGAACTTCAACAATGGTGACAATTTTCAAAATGAACAAAACACAAACAGGAGACTAAAAGTGACAAAATCAACAACATCAACATAAACAGCAGAATCTAAATCAAATAATGAAAACTGCATCATCAATAAGCTATATCATGTATTCATCCTGCAACGCATGCTGGGATTTTTGTACTTTGCCACACCCAGCAAGTGTAAGGTGTAGGCCAGATCTGGGCCAGAATAAAAGCAAACTGTGGCCCAGAATAGGGTTGGTTCTGGTTCATTTGGTTGAATTCTGCCAAATATGTGGAGTTGCTTTGGCTTATTTGTGGCTCAGATTTAACAAACAGGAGCGGACCGCCTTAGAGCCATCATTCCATGCGGTATGTGGGCCGGATGTAAGTGTCTGGTGTGGGCCGAATCTGCGCCAGAATAAAAGCAAACTGTGGCCCAGAATAAGGTCAGGTCTGGTTCATTTGGTTGAATTCTGGCTGATATGTGATATTGCTATGGCTTAATTGTGGCCCAGATCTGGCAAACAGGAACGGACCGCCCAAGTGCCATCATTCCATGTGGTATGTGGGCCGGATGAAAGTGTCTGGTGTGAGCTAGATTTTAGTCACATGAATTTTGCTAGCTTGGTAGACTAGGGCTCACACTTCATTGGCTACGTCTCCATCAGTCAGTCTAGCTTGTTTAAAGTTTGATGACAAAGTGTCAGACATTTATTGTGCCTGTGAACTAATTAAGCACAAAAGTGAGAATACATCATGGGTACACAGCATGGTAAAAGCCAGATTGAGTGTCAGATTAGTGCTATGGGTGTAGCAATGCAGTATGTTTTTAAAATTTGCCAAAAGAAAAATTTAAATAATAACGTAAAAAAATTTAAGTAGCTCATTATCACACACACACACACACACACACACACACACACACACACACACACACCACACACACACACACACACACACACACACACACACACACACACACACACACACACACACACACCACACACACACACAGATGTAACCACAACAGTGGCAAAAGTTGTTTAAATAGGCAAAACTGTTTATATCGAACCACCTAGTTCTGTTTGTAAAGTAAACAGCATGATTGTTCCAAGATGGCAGCTGCTCTCTGGAATGTTTTGGCTTCACTTTCCTCCAGTAACAGAAGACTGGTAATCCATATTTTCCTTAATCAACAGTAGAAACAAATGAAACATGATCATGATTTTAACTAAAATGAGAAACTAATAAAACGGGGTGTCTATTTTTTGAGAGTGTTTTTTTTTAGCTCCTCACCATAGATTACAACCAACCACATTACAAACAACCAAGGGGGAAGGATATTAAGCTGCTGTATCAAAATAACCACAAGGTGTCGTTATTGTGGCAATAGTGTCATGGCATTATGTCAACCATGTTACATTCGCTTCTGATAAGTATTCAAACTCACATTTACTGATATTGCAGCCTTACTGCAGTTACGGTTTGCACAAAACACACGCTTGTGTAAAGCAAACTTTATCTGTTTTAAAATTAAACATGAAATATATTACACAATCAAATATTCATCACTGGCATTCATTTTCATAGGCACATTATTTGTAGAGCAAATGAATTATTCGCTTTAGTGGATCCTATTCTGTTGGATCACCAGCTTTGGCTGTCTGCAGTTCTAAATTGGACATAATGTCTATTTGGGGATTAACAGCTGAAAATGTATATCAGAATAGAAAATATTGTGTAAAATGTATGTAAACACGTTTATTGTTAAACAAAATCATTATTAAGTAAAGTTTTAGCTTTAAGATTCTTTCATTACGTTGGCAAAATGGTCAGTGAAATGCAGTTGGTGTAAATGCTGATGCTTTTTTCACTTTTGCTGACACCCAGGGACCAAAGCACTCTTGCCTTCCTTGCTTCTCTGTCAGATCACAGCAGGCTTTAATAGACAGTGACTAAAGCAATTAGGGTCGCAAGTCTTTAAATGTGAAGCATTTAAATTTAACTGTGTGTCTCAGTGCATAAACAAGCACAACAGCCAATGAAATTGCTGTATTTGAGAGAAGGGAATAAACGGAGGTCAGAGCCAGCTCCAAGTGGGCCTTCGAGCTCCAAGTGGGCCTGTATAAATCTGGAGTTTTTTTTATTTATTTAATGTCTTGTACATGACACAGGGTTCAATATTGTGCTTTATACATGTCTACACCTACACCAACTCTAAACCCAACCTCACAGTAACCTGTTGTATTTTATTAATGTCTACACCTATCCCAACCCTAAACCTAACCTCACAGTAACCTGATGTGTTTTATTAATATTTACTCTACCTACACCACCTAAACCCAACCTACTTGTGGAGTGATCCCTCCCACTTGGAGGTCTCTGGGCTGCAGCGATACCTACAGTACTTGGCATTTGAGACTATTTGCCCATGTGAAACTAAGTTACACTGGGTACACAAATACAGACATCAGACTTCAAGGTTATTGATAAAGGGCATTATAAAAGGTATCTGGCATGTAGGCTGCACACGCGTACTTTAGAAATAAGCACATACTTACAATATACATATACTGTAAGCAAGCCTGCATGCTGTCTGCGTGATGTGGATTTTGCCAAGTCACATTTATAGTGCACTTTACAGAACACAGATTATCAAATCAGCTTTACAAGGTGAGCACTGAGCAAGCAATAATTTCATAGGAAATTTCGCAGGTTTCATAGGAATTTTCCAGTTCATAGGAAAGTTTCAGTTTGAGTCTACCAGTTCAATGACGATTCAGCTCGGTTCAATACGCAATGAATGTCAAAGCTGAAGGAATCTGTCATCAAAACAACATGCATGTACTTACTGTACATGCACCCCTGATTTTAACCAGCAGGTGTCAGATTGACACCAGTGACTGGAGGTATCACAAAGTCTTCTATAATATTGATGTGGTCTTTTTCAAATAGTTCATGTTTTTTAGAACAATTCTAATATAGAACAATTTCTAAACATTTGGTCTTCTGTTCATACATAATGTAATCATCGTTCAACATTTGAAGGAATTTGTTGAATTTTTGATTGAAGAGCTGATAGAAAACTGTGTTGTACAAAATGATCAGGGCATGTCACGAAACCCCTTTCAAGAGTTTACACTTACCTGATGATTGATTATAAGCAAGTTTGGCATGCTGTCCCGGGAGAGAGCCCTGGGCGAGAGGGGAGCTTTGAGCTCAGGTAGATCTCGACACCTCCCGTTTTTAATAAGAGCTGATGACTAAAATGATTGCTATGATGAGATATGCTGCTGGATGAGAGTTTGACTGTAGTGCTAAATTTAGATTGATCAATTCACTATAGTGCATGTTTTTGGAATGTGGGAGGAAACCGGAGAATCCGGGGGAAACCCACGTGAGCACAGAAAGAACACACAAACTTCGACCAGAAACGACAGCCGGCCTGTTAAAGGACTAACCAGTGACATTCTTGCTGTGAGGCAACAGTGCTAACCACTGGGCCACCGTGCCACCCTATGAATCGAAAGGTGGAGGAGAAGGGGTGGAAGGGGGATTCTCAAATCGAAGATGACTATAGTGAGAAACCCTGTCTTTTTATAGTGGGTTAGGAATCGTCTGATTGGTGGATCATACATAGTTAATGCAGAACCAGCAGTGTTTAATCATAATCACATGATCCCTTAGAAATTAGTTTATAAATAAACTTCGCTTATATTGTTGGAAACAGAGTTGTCAATGTTAGAGAACAGCAATTATTGTAGCACAAACTAACTTTACTGAAGGCCCTAACGGTCTTGCTTTAAATGACTTCTGCACATCTGTGCCCACAGCACATTACTAGTCTATTTCTAGTCTGTCACTCTCATCTGATCTTTATCAGCTCTTTTACAGTCTAACATTTTTTTATCACTTTGCTGCAAAGGGCTTTTGATCAGGTTTATATCAGGACTCTTGGCTGGCCATTTTATTATTTCAGTATTTTCATCAGCATTGTGTTTTCAGCATGGAACTTCCTAACCTGTTTTGCTGTGTGACGGGGGTCATTATCTATTATGAATATTGCATGAATAGAGCATGTTGCTGAAAGAACTTCTGGTAAACATTGCATTCACTCTGCCATGTATCTGTGTAATAGATCAAACTCCTGCTGTAGAAAACATCACCCAAACCATGACTCTTCATTCACCTTTCACTGACTTCACTGCACATTCTTTGGATTCTGTCAGTCCCAAACAATATTTCCAAACAAACACATAGAAAATAAAATAGTTTTCACCACTAAAGTGAACTTTTTGCTGTTCACCCAACTTGCTCTCCAGCATAGATTAGTTTAGCCTTTTGATTATTTCTTCTGGTTAAGGTTTGGTTTCTGCAGGGCTTTCAGTCCAAGTTCTCAAACACTGAGCAGATCCTTATCCCATTCCACCCTGCACTGCTGTTCAGTTCCAGCTGTTGTGTTGACCATTGGGATTCTTTGCATTACCGTGTCCTCTCTTGCATTTGTATTGCGTTAATCTTTTTAGGGACTTAATTGAGTTGATGGTATTGTAAAAATGCAATATTGAAGAAATTTCATTTGGAACCATTAGCTTCTCTTTCTGTGGCTGAAATGTTTCTCTTTTTAAACTTCGTCTGGAGATTTCAGCCACATTAAAACAGTTCCGCATCTCACAAAGCCAGTGGAAACAGGAAAGTTTGAATGTCTGGAATAAGAAGTTTTAATAGTGTGTTTTATAATATAGCTAATACTCGTTAAATATGTATATTCAATGTCCTGCTGTTCATTAAAGATTTCAATATTTGCCAATTAATACTTTTATGTATTATAAGTCTTATACAGTATATTTTTAGTTATAATTATTATTTTTGGCAGTCCAGTATGTGGCTGGAAAAAAAACATATTCCAGAGTAATTGACGGTTCATTCCGCTGTGGTGACCCCTGATAAATGTTTATACCATATCACAATATACATATACAAAATAGACAGCAAGCAAATATTAACAATTTTGTTTGCTTAGGTGTTCATTTCATATAAAATAAATGTGAACTATGATATATACAGTCATGTATAGTCAGCTTCTCAAGAAAGCAGGTTAAGCTCTGTTTCTCATACAGTATTAGTGTGCTTGGCTTGACATACAGCAGCTCTCAAAAGTTGACAAACCAGTTTTAGAGACATGCCAAAACATGTTTGTGTAGACATTAGGAATGAAACGCGTGACTTTCAAAGTATTCTATCATTCTCAAACATCATCTACACTCACTTTTTTCTACTGAAATGGTCATGAAAATTAACTACACAACACATTTTAAACCACGGATGCTAATCCTGAAGAAAGAGTTAGACCTAGAAAAAAAAAGATGAACTGAAACAAACTACATGCAAATGTTAAACTGTCAGGCAGTGACAACAGGACAGGAAATTCACACTTTACACTGAATGTAGCTACACTGTACATCTTCATCAACTCTGTTTATTTAATTTCCATCATGCAATGACGACTCAAGAGAAATATCAGATGGAATATTGCGTTGCATGACAATGCAGTCATGCAGTCAGTCACACTAATGCTCAGATGTTCTGTTTCAAAACAGGAACTGAGAAGGGTGAAACGTGTGGTTATTTTTTGAACATCAAAATGCTCTATCACAGAAAGCCCAAGCAGATGTACCTCTGTTCACAAACCTTTCTAGGAAACAAAACTTTGTTTGGCTTCAGACAGGTTAAAATGGCTTAATGTTTTTCTCACTTTGCTCACAGGCCTCTGTTGTTCAGGACTTCCTTTACATAGACACTCCCTTGAAGATCAGTACAAAAACAAGTGCATGTACAAAGCCTTTCTTTCTCTCTGACTACAACACGAACACTGTTATTTCTGTCCATGGGGTTATTCCACTGACGAGAGCACTAAACATTATATCTTAAAAATCCCAAACGCGTTTTTTCCCAGTGTTCAGAAAGTGCTAAGAAAACATGAAGAAAGTACTTCCTCCAAATGGTTGTGTAAAAGGGAAAAAGAACCTTCAAGACCACATTTCACGGGAAACTGCACAAATGCCAAATCATTATTCTCTCATCTTAACTTTATGAACAGTTAATAACTTTCCAATGTATTATTCTCTTTCATAAACTATTTGAAAAAGACAAACATTTGGCTACTTCACAGAATTTGAGTGAGACATGAATGCACCCTCATTTTTTTTCATAAGCTTCATAACACTTATGTAAGTGACAGAACACACCCTTTCACATAGACCACTGACCTTTAGAAGACTTCTGAATAAAATACACTGCCCCTTCAAAGAAAATTTACATGACTTCCTTTCATGGAAGCAGAAATTGTATCTTTATTCATCAGCAGATTCTATGACAGTGGCAAAATTTGAACACACATTTCAATATTGTGATGAGTATTTATTTATGTTTAAAATATTAAATTAAAATATGTATTTATTTGATTTATTTGAAAAACTTTAAATGTTATTTATTTTATTAAGTAGTTTTATTAGTATATTTTTTTATTTACAGTGTGTATAAGAAATGGGTTTTTCTCCTGTTGCGTTCAACAACCAACCAAATAAACAGAGAAGGGTCCCATGACTTTAAGGTTAACATCACACCTTTCTCCAAATTTCCAGAGGTCAAATATTGACCCTCAAGCATGACCAAATGACCATAGAAGTCTCATGATCTTAAGGTTAACTTGCTCCAAATTTCAGGAGTTGGATTATTGACTCTATGATAATCATACTGACTCTACAAACCTCAAGTATGTGCTTTGCAATCAGAAATAATGTGCACCTATAGCTGAGAGAGAAGGTGGGCTGAATCAACTTACTCTTCTCTCTTACCTAATAGGCCGGCCTTTGGCCAGCACCCAAATTTTGACTATAAAGGTGAGGATTTCTTGCTGAAACATTGGAAGCTCAGCCGTGGGATAAGTGCACATCGCCCTGCATTCTCAGACACACGTGTTGGTTTTCCAATGTGACTGCAATGGGCTCCCCAGTCTTTGAGGAGGAAAATGAAGGCATGTCTCTGAGGTTGTATATACTTATATTAAATTGCTTGGGGCTTCATTATCTGTCTTTTATTTATGTAATCCTTATTATTCATCTTTACTTCGCATTATAAGCCTTTTATGCAGTTTTGTTGTATTTTGATTAAGTTTCATAAACTTATTTCGAGAGGAGCACGTGATATGATTGAGCATGACTGGCTGCTCATCTGTAATCAGTAATAATCCAATCAGAGTGATCCAAGCTTACAACAAATGGATCGTTTTCTCCCTACTGCTCTATCTTCGTTTTGGAACAATCCCCATCCACCCCATCTCCTCCTTTTCCTCCCTTTTCTAAGGGAGAGTTCTCGAGACCTACCTGATCTCGGATCCCCTTATAGGCTTATTGACTGAGCGGGAGCCCTGGGCTCAAGTATCTCCGAGCTCAGGGTTCACTCCCGAGACAGCCTGCCAAACCTGCTATTAACGCTAAGCCTACCTAAGTGGGAACTCTTGAATGATGTTCATGAGTATGATTTATGATTATTGAATATTATTGTGATAATTGATAGCAGCTGTGTGTACCAGCAATAAACAGTTATGTTGCTTGATTAGTATGGTGTATGGAATGTTATTGGTGCCTTCTCTTGTCGATTAGCACCACACTTGTCTCACTTGCATAAACACAAACCATACTAAAAGCTTTTTGGTATGCTGAAACATTTTACATACTAAACTTTGGGGCATACTAAAACTGTGTACAGTATTTATAGCATTAATTTAGTCTTCAGTGTCACATGATTTTTTAGAAATCATTACACTGATTTATGTTGTAAAACATTTTTTTCTTTTCATTTTATATTGAAAACAGTTGTGCTGCTTCATTTGTCCTTATTATAATAGTGTATAATGTATATTATAAGGTTTAGAACCAGCCCAGGCTCATTGGAAATACTGTACTTCAGGATACATTTGTTCAAAATGTAAAATACGTTGCTCAAGGTACATTTCATTGCACTTCTCAGATGACAAATGAGAAATCCATCGTAGAATCTTAAACACTACTGTATCTTGTGTTTAAGATAGATGTCCTCTGTGTATATGTCTATGAAAAGACAGTGCTTGTAGTACCGATCACCTAGACCAATGAATCACTGAAATAAAAGCCACCAGTAGTGTTTTCAAAACCAAACTTAAGAGACCAGTGCACTGTGAACATGTATAGTTTTATCTTGAATTTGCATAACTTTTATCTCTTTTGTGTAACCGTGCTTCACCAGACTCAAACCCACAAAGGACAACACAATACTACAATAGTGAGCTACTAAGCCAGAAATATACACCGTTAAGATGTTTTGTGGAATTGATTTGGTTAAATGAAAATAATCCTTTGTTCGTGGATAATATGTCTATAAAAATCATTCAAGAGTTCACACTTAGCTGATGATTAATTATGAAGCTTTTTTGGCATGCTGTCCCGGGAGAGAGCCCTGAGCTCATAAGATCACGAGCCCAGGGCTCCCTCTTATTTGCAAGGGGAGTTTTTCATGTAGATCTCGAGAACTCCCCTGCTGTAGTAGCTAATGAACAGATAGTGATTGCTCTTAAGAGATAACTTCTTACTAGGAGCAAGTCTATGGTGCCGATTTGGATTAGTCAATTTACTTAAGTTGCATGTTTTTGGACGGTGGGAGAAAACTGGGGAACTCAGGGGAAACCCACGTGAGCATGGGGAGAACGTGAATACTCCACAAAGAAATGTCGGCTGGCTTAGTGAGGGCTAGAACTAGTGACGCTCTTGCTGTGAGGCAACAGTGCTAACCACTGGGCCACCGTGTGAAAAGGAACTAAAGTTAAGATCCTACTGCCTCGCAGTATTCATGTTACCTACAAACTGCAGTGAAATGTTTAAATGTCTTGCAGTTTCACAAAAATGTAGGCTGAAGCACATTTTCAATGAGTCTGTGTTGTATAACCATTCAATTTCACACACACACACACACACACACACACACACACACACACACACACACACACACACACACACACACACACACACACACACACACACACACACACACACACACACACACACACACACACACACACACACACACACACAAGAAATGTTATACTAAACAGCCCTCAAAGTGGCTCATTGGCTCGTATTCATAGTGGAACCACTTTAAGTCTTATACAGCACCTTTGTCAAATGGTCAAATGTAAGAGTTATTATGTTACACTACTTTAGTTTAGCTGTGAATGGAACTTTACTACAATGACAAAAGCTCGTTTTAATCAGTTTTGGGCTTTTCTAAGGCCAAAACAGTTTGTCTGGGTCCCTGAAATTGGATGCCAATGCTGAGAATCACGTTACCCTCAAGAGATACAATGCATTTTAATGTTGTAGTTTTTATCCGTTCCCCAATAAGCAAATCATCTGGGGTAAGCTGCTTTGTAGCAAAAAATGACTATAAACTGAAAAATATTTCACAGTGATATTTATTCTTTATATTTGTTGGTCAAATGCAGACTTGGTGAGCAGTAGAGCCCTCTTTCAAAAACAGTAAATTATATGTGCTGGCCACAAACAAACGGAAGTGTGATCACGCATTACACACACAGACACATGTGGGCACAGTTGCATCAACCAAAACAGACAGAAATAATGACATGAATAATATCCATCTGTCACTGCTTATAGAATACACATGTATTTTCTTTACAATACACTTGGAACGCGATAAAAAAAAAAAAAAAAAAAAAAAACATTGGACAAGACACCAGTAAATAATGACCAGTATGATAATTCCACTGATGAAATGAAAAGATTAATTAAAGTGCTCTAGTTGGTCAGGGTTCCCACTCTTCCAAATTCCTTAATTATCACTGTCTACAAAGCTGAATTTCTATTTTCTATAATGACGAGAAAAACAGACTGCGAGCAGACAAAACCAGTCACAGAGAGTATTTTAAATCCAACATTTAATTGTTATTAAGTTTATTTGTTTACAGCAGTGGTGTAGTCCTAAAAAAATAGGTGGTGTACTATTATCCACCCAATCCAAATTTTAAAAGTAGACAAAGAAACGACGAAAGTCAATGTATCTTTGATTCATTTGATATATATATATATATATATATATATATATATATATATATATATATATATATATACACACACACTGCACAGCTGTGGTTTGCTGACTAACTAAAAAACGAGTTCAGGATCAGGATTCTGCCGCCGTTTTTATATCAATTTTAAAGGGGACTGAGGCGATCATTTAGCAGTGTACAGGTAATCGCAAAAGTGTTAGGGGGGCTGAATGGAAATATAGGAAGTCTAAAGCAACGCCCATGCTGTTTTACAATTTTACTTGAACGTTTCAGCAAGACATCATTCAGTTGATTTGTTGTGATCTTCGAAAAACTCAAATACTTAACGTACAAAAACTAGGGAAGTCTAATCACCAAAACAAGTGAGTATACCGAGAGTATGATCCTCAGAAGTCGTGATACCCAAACAGCTCATAGAAAAAAGTAGGCATATTGAGTATATGTGCATATAGCAAGGACTACACCACTGGTTTACAGATGGTTTTGGTACAAAAGTTAAATAACAAAACACAACGGTTAGTATAAATAATAAATTAATGTCACATCGCATCATATTTACGACTCAAACAAAGCTAGACTGCAAAATAGATTGAATTTCATTTCAAGTGCCTTGTCGATCTTTTTTAATTAGCCTATAACAGTAATACAACGTTGATTAAAACATTAAATAATGATTAATCCAAGCTTCTGCTATCGAGACTTAACAGTAATTAGCTCACAAACTCTGCTACGCTTTCGATTCTTAAAGTGACCTCTTATGCTACCTGACATAGGCTATACTTCAAGAATACATTTTAATTACAACTATCTAGCAAACATTATAGCTACATACAGTACCACTTTATGACCCTTATAGCCATTGGCACAAGATATCACCTTTCTGTCATCTACTTTAAACAGCCAGCTTTTGATGAGGTCGTTTTGTAGGCAATGCCCTTCAAATGTTCCTTTTTCTGGCATGTTTGCATGTAACAAGTACAGCCTGGTGACTGCAATTCACTTAAATGGCTCTGAAAAGAGCCTAACCATAACAATTTGAATAACACATACACAAATACAAACATGCTACAAAAATAGTACATTTTGTTAAATGTACAGTTCAAGAGTTCACACTTTAGCTGATGATTGATTATAAAGCGTGTTTCAGCGTGTCCCAGGAGAGAGCCCTGAGCTTGTAAGATCCTTGAGCCCAGGGCTCCCTCCTGTTTGCAAGGCAAGAGGAGAGTTTGAGCTCCCAAGAACTCCCCTGCTGTTCTTGCTAATGAACAATTAGGAATTGCTATGGAGAGATAACTACTTACTTGAAGCACATCTATAGTGCCGAATTGGATTAGTCAATTAACTTAAGTCGCATGTTTTTGAATAGAGAAAACTGAGGGAACACGCTAGCATGGGGAGAACATCTAAACTTCGCACAGAAACGTCGACTAGCTTGGTAAAGACAAGAACCAGTGACGTTCTTGCTGTAAGGCAACAGTGCTAACCACTGGGCCACCGTGCCACCCATCTAGGAAAGGAAGAGGAGTAGGGGTGGAAGGGGGGATTCTTCCAAACAAAGATGGCTGTCGTATGGCACTTAGGTTATTTATGGTGATCGTAAGGAATCGTCTGATTGGTGAATCATAAATTGGCTAATGTGGGACCAGCTGTGATTAATCATAAGCATGTGCTCCTCTTGAAATTAATTTATAAATAAACTTCACTAAAATTTAAAAACAACAAACAAAAAAATCCCTGATTTTGCATGACTCGGACAAAAACCATTTAATAAAATTCCCCGACTTTCAATGTCTGCAGTAAACATTTCGAAATTCTATAATATTCCAGAAATTCCATGACCTGGGGGTCTCCTGCTTTTCCACCCTCCATCACGAGAGGGGGATTTTCCAGGATGACTGTACAAATACCTTTAAGTAAATCCAAACCCAAAAGTCATTGATCAATGCTTTTGTATAAATACAGTATGCTGTAAATACAATGCAGATGATTACAATAAGCATAAAATAATTTACGAGAAACAAAGAGTCTATTGTTCAATGATTTATAAATTCACGTATCCTGCTGCTGGGTTTGTACTTTTGGTTTAAGTTCATTGACTTGCTGAAGTGGACCTTGCTCCTCCTGGACAGTAACATTAACGTTTATTCCAGTAGAGTCCCAAAGTGAGCCGTCATTATTGTTTGATTCACAAGCATTGAACTTTATCACAGCCAGTGTGCGTCTCCTGAACTCTTTGGAGAAACAGAAGTAAATAACAGGGTTGATGGAGCAATGGAGAAGCCCAAAAATGGCTGTTATTTTGCTAGCTGTCCACTGCCTCCATTCACATTCACTCTCTCCTGTTAAAGGGTCGATGAGCATTGGACGAGCACTGGTGTTCACGATGAAGGCAATGCTGTAGGGTGTCCAGCAGATGAGAAAAACCAGCACTAAGACTGCAATGATCGCTGTTTTTCTGCCCATTTTCTTCTGCTGGCACATTGAGTCACGTTGAAGCTTCAGCATGATGGAGGAACAACAGAACAGCAGCACAAGTGTTCCCACAACCAAAATGACATGATGCGGAAATCGTGAGGAACGATGCCAGGAATCATCTGGATAAAAGTAAATGCATTCATCTTTAACCTGACCTGTGCTGTCATGATTGGTGGACTTCAGATAGATCCAGTCTGGGATGGAAAGGAGCAGGCAGAGGAGCCAGATAATCAGACAACATCCATGAACCACCATGGGCTTTTTACGAGACAACTTCTGAACTCCATGAACAATGGACAGGTAGCAGTCCACACTTATGAAGGCCAACATGAACATACTGCAGTAGAAATTCATCTGAAGAGAGTGAAAGGGAACAGTTATTACAATACAGTTGACAGACACACACACACACACACACACACACACAATGTGTATGTAAATTATAAATAACATTTTTCTATTTATTTTGGTTTCCTTTAGGGCTGCAACAACAAATCGATTAAAATAAATTTGATCCGATTCATCGATTAATTTAAAAAAATGTATTCGGCAGATTAATCGATGATTAATATAATCGTTAGTTGCAGCCCTTGTTTCCTTTGGTTTTGAAACTACTATTTTCAGGAAAACAATTAGATTTGATTAATTTTTATAATAAAAAACTAAGAAAAGAAAGAAAAATAAGTACAACTTCATTTTGATGGTCCCTTTTAACACATTTTATTAAATTGAAGTTACATTGCATTAACAGCACATGCCGATTAATTCTCATTAGATTAGAAGTAGACTGTTAGGTTGGGGTTAGGCTAAGTGTAAGTTGATATGTACTTGCAAAGTACAGTTAATATAGTTAGTTAAATGTATGTTGAAGAAGCAGTATCAGCAGATATTAAGCAGACAGTCTACTAATACTCAAATGAGTATTGTAATGAGTAACAAGTACTGTAATTGGCATGTAGTTGCAATGCAACTTTTAGTCAACAAAATGTACGATATGGACCATCAAATTAAGTGTAAAAAAGTAACACAATCTAAATGTGAAGGCTTTCTTGTTGACCTTTTGGCTTTAAAATTATTTGCACTTTAAATGGCAAAAATGTTTGCCGTTGTTTCAACCTTAATGTAGGTTAATGTCAGTGTTTTACTGCTTTTAAAATAGTGTTTGGATTCTTAAAAGTTTAAGATTTTATATGTAATTAATTTTACTTTATTTAAGATACAGTAGTTATATTTTTAATGTCATGACAACTGACAACTTTATTTTTAAAAATGGCAACAATGTTTAAGAGGTTTTAAATAAACAGTAGCATAGTGTAACATACTTTGTGATTATGCTTGGTGGTCTTTCTTTGCTGCTGTTAAAACCACAGCATCAAATCTGTAGCTGTGTTATGAAATTGCATTTTAAATCACAATTATCAGAATTTAATAGATCCAGACAGCAAATTAGGCTTGTGTCACTTAACTAGGCAGATCCACTATAAAAAGAGATTAGTTTACTTAAAAAAGTGAGTAAACACATTGCCTTTTTTTTCAGAAAATGAATTGTGCATAATTATAAACAATTGGTTAAGCTAGCATAAAAATTCCAAGTTTTAAAAGATTTACTCTTTTTCTTTTTTAAAGTAAAGTCGACTTATAACTACTTGCTTTTTACAGTATATTCAAAACACGTGACAAATTTATTACACTACTGCTCTGCTTTTCCTATTTAAAAACAAATTAAAACAGCATCTTCACCGGATCTTATTTGAAAACCAGGTTTCATCTAATATCCGGCATTCATATTCATGAATATTCATATTAACATAACATCAGAATTTCATTAAATTCTTTAACCAAGCAACCACAGTAAACATCCCATTCAACGTATGAGACCAACACATTAACAAACCTACAGTAACTCACCTTAAACAGAGCTCCAGCCAGTTTGCAGAGCCCTGACCCCATGATCCATCCTTTAACTGCATCCACGGCCCAGAGAGGCATTGTGAGCAGCAGGAGACTGTCAATTAAGCTCAAATGAAAGATGAAGATGTCCATTACACTGCAATTCAGCCACTTAAGCCACAATACTGCCAGAACCAGTCCATGTCCCAGCAGCCCCAATAAGATCCACAAGGAGTAAAGCAGGGGAATGAAGACCCCCAATGCATCAGAGACTGCTTTTGGCTGGCAGTCTAGTTCTTTGTTCTCATAATTATCATAGTCGAAGGTGTTGTTTTTCTCAAACAATCCGTGCAGCTCTACTTCCATGTTTGACTAAAACAGAACCAGACTTACGGTCAGTGTGAGGAGATCAGCATCTGATTCTCTGCTTTATGAACAGTGACGAGTGTTTTTTTTTCTTCTTCTTTACAAGTAAGCTATCACATGCTGGGTTTTCACATGATGTTGCAACAGTTGTGAAACAGAAAGTAAAGCAGTGGGCGGAACAGCTGACAACAGGCGATACAATTACACACAAACGCGAAATCTCATATGACAAGCGCACACATATGTGTTTGACTAACATGATAACTTTTATTTTTTGATATATATATTTTAAAAACATCAGAGAGTGAAATGTTAAAGTTTGCAGAGCTTTTTAGCTGCCGTGAAGCTGCTGTCTGAAAACTGAATGTCAAGCGTGTTTGTTTTGGTGGGTGCGTAAACAAGGGTGGATGGTTAAAACAAACAAACAAAAAAGCAACAACATAAAACTATCTTCTAGACAGAACTTAAAAGAACTTACAGGTGCTGCCATGTTTTTGAATCTCTTTGTCACTCTTTGTCTTTGTCCTTTGTAAGCAGTCGCTTTTCCTTTGGTGTCATGTAACGCATCTGCTGGGAATCGTGCAGCCTACATTAGGTCATTGTTTACAGTACGAACACAGGCGGGGGGAATAGGAGTATAAAAAGGTAATAAAGATGTTCTTCTGTCCTTTTTTCCTTAATCTTAACCCATCCGGGTAGCTCAGTAGGTTCCCTCCTACTCTGCACTCTAAATGGCTATACCTAAATATATTTTACAGTAAAAAAAACTTTGAGACAGACGCTTCTCAAACGTGGTGATTTCAGCAGGTTTTTAGCGCCATCTAGTGTTATTTGTCCAGAATGCAGTTGAATTGAAAGCCTAGGCTGGTTGGCTGGTTTTAGCTGGTCGACCAGCCTGGTTTAAGAGGGGTTTTGGCCATTTCCAGGCTGGTTTCCAGTCATTTCCAGCCTGGTCTTAGCTGGCCAGGCTGGAAAATGACCAGCTAAATCCAGCTAAAACCAGCTTGACCAGCCAAAACCAGCTATGTCCAGCTTAAACCAGGCTGGTCAAGCTGGTTTTAGCTGGATTAAGCTGATCATTTTCCAGCCTGACCAGCTAAGTATGTAAACACTCAGGATGTGCGCGCAGGGAGGTGGCAGAAAGAAACCGGGAGCGCCAGCATTTACAGCAAGGGAATGACATCCGATGCGCCACAGAGTTTGTTGTTGTCTTAGAAATAAGTTATATTGATTACATGTTATGTATATATATATATATATATATATATATATATATATATATATATATATATATATATATATATATATATATATATATATATATAGTTGATCTTTTTGTTTTATTATTTACAATGTATCTTTTCTTTGTGCATACAACTTTATAATTGCCAATATACACTCATCATTGGAGGATGATATGTTGGACTGCCGAAACTAATGTGTTTTTACTCTGTTTACCAGGTACATGATTTAATATTTACTGTGTTTCTGAACTCATGTTATATGTTTACTTGATTATTATTCGCGCCAGCCAAGAGAGTGGTCGTGGACGACATGTTAGACTGCCGAGACTGATCACTGTGTTTTTACTCTGTTTACTAGAATAAAGTGATCTGTCCAAGGCGTGATTGGATGTCAGGTCTCATCTGTACACAACGCAGAGGAAACCGAGTACTAACTGTTACATGTACAAGGCCTGGGTAATTAATCATCAACAAGCAAAAAAAAAACAAATGCTGTCTGTCAGCGAACGGCACCTGTACGGCAGGGTATGTGAACTTACACATAGAGGTAAAGTTGGTTTTATTATCGCACATTCAGACTTTCTCCTTTATGATATAATTTCATAAAAGTGTTTGCAAACTCTAAATAGCGAAATCATATTAGCAGCCAATGACTATCAAAATACAACATTGTTCACAGTCAAATAAACAGTGTTAATGATGTTTTCAAGTCACACTTATGAGGCGCCGTGTAGGATTTAAATCAAACTTTGCTTATCAACACACACATAAACACGTGCATATACACCTATAAATTACTCGCATATACACCTATACTTTTAGATGTTCAAAACAACATATATGAAACTTGTGTATATACATATAAACTTGACACACGCATACACTCACACACACACGCACATACATATAAACTCCATTTATGCAAACACTACGACACACGCGCACATACATATATACTCCATCCATGCAAACACACCCACATTAACACACGCACATACATATAAACTCCATCCACGCATACACACCCACATTAACACACGCACATCCATATATACTCCATCTATACAAACACACCCACATTAACACACGCACATCCATATATACTCCATCTATGCAAACACACCCACATTAACACACGCACATCCATAAATACTCCATCTATGCAAACACACCCACACACATACAACTCCCAGCATGCATAAACACCCGTTAAACAGTCGAGCAAACATCCAAAACAAGATACACAAACGTATACAAAGTTGTGCATATTTGCAGGTGATTTATATGTGGATGTGCGTTAACTTTTCAGTGTGAATGGAAAGCATTAAGTAATTTTTTTTCTCATGCAAATCAACATGAATTTCAGAATGATCTTGATAGCCGTGACGTTTTTCGGTGCTTTATTTACTTGTGCTAATTGCAATGAGGATGATATAGTCAGGCGAATAAAAGTGAAACAAGATTATAAAACTGCAGCGCATTAAACACACGCGTCTTTAGTCTACCGCAAAACACAGAGTAGACGCGCACTACAATTTAAAGCACAGATAGCGTGACCCTCTTTCTCTGAACCGCAGATGGCGTGACCGCAGTCTTGAACTGCGGGCCTTGATGGCGAAACAAATTGCGCAATTCAGATTCTGTTTGCAGTTCAGCTGAAGGGGACACATTTGACTCCACTGAATTAGATATGGATCTTATTATAGTCGGCGAAGCAAGAACATTTCGCAAAATGTTAATTGCGTCTGTAACGTTAGCGCTATCACTGTTCATCATGGTCATTCAAATGGATAAACGTGGCAAAATAGCTTACTTCGTCTTATTTTCTCATTAATGGCAGCTGGCAAACCAACAATGTGCATTCCTGCCACCTTCTGGACTGAAGTGTGGACCCAAAATAACCCATTAAGGATTGCGACACCATACAGAAAATCATATTAGACAACAATGTATTTATTCTAATAATAAATAATATTATATACTTCATGTGTGACCGTGTATTGATTAAACCTACTGCTTTCATTTATTTGAGGATTTTTAATAAACATTTTGCTGGAGCAGTCATGTCATGTTTTCAATAATCAAATGACCTAATACCTCAATTAATCACATCATTTATATTTCATAAGCTTGAAGATAGGATAGATTTCACTACAACACGGCTAATTGAAATTACCTGATACATGCTTATAATTATAAATAATGATATATTTCGTTTTGGCTGTGACTTTTACACTGAAATGACTTCTTTTTTATGAACTGAGATAACTTCCTGTTATACTGAAATACCTTCCGTTTAAAGTGAAAAATTCATGCGCACTCACATATGAAATCACTTGCATATATGTATATACACAAGTCACTATATATATATATATATGGGTGTGTTTGCATAGATGCAGTTTATATGTATGTGCGCGTGTGTGTGGGTGTGTTTGCATAGATGGAGTTTATATGTGCGTGTGTTAGTGTGGGTGTGTATGCATGGATGGAATATATATATGTATGTGCGTGTGTTAATGTGGGTGTGTTTGCATGGATGGAGTATATATGTATGTGCGCGTGTGTCGTAGTGTTTGCATAAATGGAGTTTATATGTATGTGCGTGTGTGTGTGAGTGTATGCGTGTGTCAAGTTTATATGTATATACACAAGTTTCATATATGTTGTTTTGAACATCTAAAAGTATAGGTGTATATGCGAGTAATTTATAGGTGTATATGCACGTGTTTATGTGTGTGTTGATAAGCAAAGTTTGATTTAAATCCTACACGGCGCCTCATACACACTTGCAGGTTATTTCAGATCGAATATTCAAAGTGCCGTGGTAAACAATAAAGGGAGTGTGTCACAAGTTGTCACTGAATGAATGTGTAAATATAAAACCAACTTTACCTTAATAACTTACACTTTCACGTTTCATTCTTAGCATTTAGTGTCCGCAGTTTAATTAACCATATGTAACTGATTTTGCTGAAATCATTGCTGTAATCAAAAACGAGTAATGTGTATAATTCAGCATAGCGTGAACTTGCCTGATATAACATGAGAACTGCAGAGTCAAGCATTTCTAATTAGGTCGTCACTTCATTCAGTTCCCTTTTAGCCAAAGACGTCTGCAGTTGGCATTAAAGCAGTGTGGTGTATGGTAAAAGTTAAGTTTTTTATTTTTGGCATCCTACCGCACAACATGACATGTTTGCTATTGCAGTCGTTCTTTTTTTGCAACCGGGGACCTGTAAGGCGTCATGTGTGACGTAGGTTGGTAATTCATCTATAGTGGAGAGCGGGGCACAAAGTAACCCTTTTTGGTTGCTGTGTTTGAGTCTCTCACTTGTCCTTTGTGTAGAAAGATGGATGTCAAAATCACACGCACAAAAAAACAAAAACTGGTCAAATAAACTAAAGATGATGTTAAGTTAAGAATTTGCTAGAGTGGGACATTTATTCTTAAGAAAAGCAAAAACAAACAAATGGACCTAATAACAACTATCACAAAATCTAAAAGCAGTTGAGAAATTCAGTGGAAATGCAATTACAATTCAGTCTTGGGGATTATATATGTAAACACTTAAATACTAAACAAAAATAATATGCATCTCTAGCCCTCTCAAATATTTTCTGCAATTGGTAAAGTTATGAGTGGATCTCTTGGGATGTTTTAAAGAGTACGTCTAAATTAAATAAATAAGATAAGAAAATCTAAAGTAATGACTTTGGATATGTAAAATACCATGTAACTGTAATTGAACTATGAAACTGAACTTTGATAACCACTGAACTTTAATGAATATTTTGTATTCTGTTTTAATTTACTCCTCAACCCAGACTAGTTGAAAGTGTTCAAGGCATACATACATACAATAAAGCATACTGTACATGAAATTTGCTTATAATGGGCAGACAGTTGATGGTAGGCCTATTATGTGCAATTAAAACGTTAGATGTTCTTTATAATTGTTGAGAGTAAAATCACTGAATTTCTTATATACATTAGGCCCACTGATGCAATATTACATAATTTTCCCTAAAACTTTCTAAAATGTCAAACATTAAAACGCCCATTTATTTCTGCATTAGAGTACTCCCACAACATGTAAATTGCAAGCAAAAATAAAATAAAAATCCACAGTAATGTTTTTGACTCTTTGGCTACGTTCACATTGCCAGGCTTAGTGCTCAAATCAGATTTTTTTCTCAGATCTGATTTTTTTTGCTTGGCTGTTCACACTGCTCTTATAAATGTGGCCAATATCAGATTTGCAGTGTGAACAGGTCCTGTTCCTAAAGTGACCCGCATTCGCAAAAGTACAGATATGAACAAAATGTCTAATTATGCATACAATGTGCATACTGTATGAAGTAAGCACGTTACCAGATCATGCTTATGATTATTACTCTTTTCACAGACAACCATGGTGTATTTCATGAACTGTAAAGGGTTGTTCTGCTACTACTAATGTGTATTTCGGCATTTGAGACCTCTAATAAGTCTCTTGTGATTGAAAACACTGATTATTTGTGATTTATGACAAGAGCGGCACATGGTGCTCTGGCCACCAGTGTTGTGAACTCATCAAGGGTTAATGAGCAGCTGCAGACTGAACTGTGAAGGCGGAGTTGGTTTATCTCCGTTTGGAGAGTTATTTAATTTTACTTCGTTATAAACAGCAGACACGTGCAGAAGCACTGAAAAAAAATATTCAAAGATTATTCCTTGGATTTACTCAATATTTTTACGTTAAGTGGTTGTAAACAATTTATTTGGGCTAAATTTAAACAAACAAATTAAGTTGAACATTATTAAATTTAATTTGTTTGTTTAAATTCAACACAAATAAATTGTTTGCAACAGTTTTGCATGCAACACTTTTTTCAGTGAGGGGGGTTTGGGTGTTCGAGCACCTGCCTTTTTTTCTCTTGGAGAGAAAGTTCCCCCTCTTTTGCACATGGATCCCCTATCCGCAACACCCACGACGCTCTTTAGCTTCGCGATCAACCCATGCCTCAATCGTTAACCAGATTAGTTAACAAGCACCAGTTTTGCCTTCAAAATCTTTTTCAACATGAACAACCAACTTTCTGTGGTAGATGATGTTTGCAGCACAGAATGATGACGCATGTCGCTCGAAGATTATGTAAAAGTCACATGAAATCCGACATAACCGTTCACACTGGGGCCGCATTGCAAAACATCAGATCTGTGTCTGATTTAAGACTACATATGAAAGTGGCACAGATCTGACCTGAAAATATCTGATTCCATGCGGTTTGGGCTGTTCACACTGTCATGTGCAGCTCTGCACAAGACGTTTGGCCAGCGGAGAAATTAAAATGGTCGTGCCCAACTGAGCCTGGTTTCTCTCAAGGTTTTTTTTCTTCACTTCCGCCTTTAGTGAAGTTTTTTTTCCCTCTCCGCTGTCGCCACTGACTTGCATGGTTCGGGATCTGTAGAGCTGCGCATCGTTGGATTTGCTCTTCAGTATTTGGACTCTCAGTAGTGATTATTAAACCACACTGAACTGAGCTAAACTGAACTTAAACACTACAAACTGAACTACACTGTTCCTATTTACTGTGACCTTTTATGTGAAGCTGCTTTGACACAATCTACATTGTATAAGCGCTATACAAATAAAGGTGAATTGAATTGAATTGAATCATCACCTGAGTCACATGAGGGGGAAAAAATCAGATTCGGGCCACATTTGCCTGCAGTGTGAACGTAGCCTTTGATCTTTGATCTGACTGCTCTCAACAAACCACTGCCTTGAGTTCCTTTACCCATTTAACCATTGGTGTATATTTGTTGCATGCGATCTGGCTTGCAGCATAAATATAGGTGAGATGCTTTCTTAAGAATAGTAGTTATACTATTGTACAGTTTTACTAAAACTTCACAAACATAGCAGAAGTCGCCCACCATTTTCATACCTCTACATGTGATCTCTGCTCACTTTGGTTAAACAGAAATTGTGTCCCTTGAAATTGCAAAATTAAATAATGATAAATAAGACGGCACTCAATACTTTATGATTTTATTAGAGCTGATGGAAAAGGATGGCTGAGCAGAGTGATGGATGCTTCATTATGATTGCATTATCTATGACTTATCTGTCATACCCGAGACTGTCCAGCTGAGGGAGACAATTCACAAGACTCCCCAAGACTTCCCCCGATTACTAGTTCAATTACTTTAATGATGTCACCTCAGCCTGGCTGGCTTTGCTGCTACAGTATGTTTGCTCAGTCTTGGAAACTCATTAGTTGCTTGTCTGCACGCTCTGTTTTTGGAACTCTGTATTGAAAGTCTTTGCCGAAGATCCCTCTGACTTTCAGGTCAGGTAGTTTTATTTTTATTATAGTGTACACTTTACCTATATGTCAAGTTTTTGTAGAGCTGCTTTTGACTTCATGTTTTTGATGTTTCTTCACGAAAGACTAAGTAAAGATGTATTATCTCATATATCCTGCCTTCTGTGTTTTCCTCCATATGGTCCTCCACTTCTCCATAGTGTGGTGGACAGAGAACTGGGCTCCAATTTACAGCAGCATCTGAGCAGAGCTCATTAATATTCATGACCCTTCCAAATAAGGTAAAACAGATCAATGAATGCTATAGGGCGATTTCCTGGGGATGACATGGGCATATAAATTTTTTTCTAGTGATTTGTGGCACTTCCTAAGCAACATTCTGCATCTTCTTGGTAGATTTCAGAGCATAATGTAAACATATTGTATCAGTGCATTATGGCAAATTTAAATGAAATCAAATTAACATTACAAGTCAACTTGCATTATATTAGACTGATTTGAAAGTATTAAGTTTAATTTTAAAGAGTAAATATATTTTCATGGCTGAGACTTAACTTGATGCTTAATAACTTTGTTGTATTTTTTACATAAATATATAATTTATGCTGTATTATTTCACCCATATTTTGACATGTTTTCACAAAAAAATTTAAATGAAAAATTTAAAAGAGTTCAAGTAATAAATCTAGGCTTTAACTATGTAACCCTTTATCATGTATGTATGTATGTATGTGTGTGTGTGTGTGTGTGTGTGTGTGTGTGTGTGTGTGTGTGTGTGTGTGTGTGTGTGTGTGTGTGTGTGTGTGTGTGTGTGTGTGTGTGTGTATGTGTGTATGTATGTATGTATGTATGTATGTATGTATGCGTGTATATATAGTAATGGCACTTGTTTTTTTGTCTTTATCACCCCTCCTCCAATCTAAAACTTTCAGACACGTGTCAAATGTGTAACGTGGCAAGACAGACAAAACTCAGAAGTAATTCATTTAATGCATTTCTTAGTTTAATTTTCAAGAATTTAATAAGTAAAATATCTAAAACTTTTAATGACTATTTTAAATAAAGTGAAAATGTAAGTTTTAAATAACTGAAAATTAGAGATTTTGTTGTAGAGCCCTGATGATACACTGTTAAAATACTACTAATATGGAAATGGTGTCCATATATTATTATATTGTCAGTAAACATTGTTTTGATGTTAAGGAAACTATCAATCAGTGATTGAACCTGCTATAGCTATAATAACCTTAATATTTATAAAAGGTGATACAGATGGTCAACTGTGAAGATGTACGTCTTCATGCCATAATCTTGTCTACCTTGTCATACTGTTTTGCCTGTTTGCTCTCTCACAACAAATGATATCTTGGAGCCAATAGTTAAACTGTACAATAGGGCCTATAGGATCCACGATAGACTTTCTGGATGAACACATCACTGCTTTGCTCTGTCACTCTCTAATGATTTATTAAAGGACATTATGAACAACAGGGATTAAACTGTACTATTACATTTTAAATAGCGCTACCTCAGCAGCCCTTTGTGCTTTGGTACCAAAACTTAACATAAGGACTGATCGTTCCACCAGATCTGCAACAAATGGATGTTTGCCATTATCGGCTTTTAAAAGCTGTTATGGACAGAGATCTTTCTTTTCTGTATTCACAAAAGCTTGGAATGAGACCCCACAACATCTAAAAACAATACCAACACTTAGACTTTAAAAAAAATCCATGCTCGTCATCTGATGGTCAACTATCGTTGTAGCCACTAAGTTAGTAGCCTGCTTACCTCTATTTTGTATGCTTGGTGATTGTTTGTATTGTTCTAATGTGTTGATGGATGAGATGTTAAGGGTGTCTGTATGTTTCTATGTTCTGCAGAAATCAGAATTATTAGCCACCTTTTTTAAAAAAATTTTTCTCTTTTTTAAATATTTCCCAAATGATGTTTAACAGAGCAAGGACATTTTTACAGCATGTCTGATAATATTGTTTCTTCTGGAGAGAGTCTTGTTTTATTTCAGGTAGAATAAAAGCAGTTTTTAATTTTTATTCACCTTTTAAGGTCAAAATTATTAGCTCCTTTAAGGTATTTTTTTTCGATAGTCTACAGAACAAACCATCATTATACAATAACTTGCCTAATTATTAGTTAATAATTACCTATTAACTTATAACTAATAAACCTAGTTAACCAAATTAACCCAGTTAAGCCTTAAATGTCACTTTAAGCTGTATAGAAGTGTCTTGAAAAATATCGAATCAAATATTATTTAATGTAATAATGGCAAAGATTAAAATAAATCAGTTATTAGAAATGAGTTATTCAAACTATTATGTTTAGAAATGTGTTATTGGGGAAAAATAAACAGTGAGGCTAATAATTCTGACTTCAACTGTACATTTGCAGTCAGCGGTTAGTGAAAAATGACACTTTAATATTATTAAAATACTGAACTTAATAAAATTGTCATTATTGTCTAACATAAAATGCTGAATTATGTCATTACAGCAAGCCACACTGTTTTCAGCGATTATTAGTTTTTTGTGTTGTTGTTGTTTTTTTCTCTTTTTCTTCACCAGATTCACCAAACTGACACAAATATATTTGATTAGATTAGAGATTAAACTCATTTCTTTTTGTTGGGAAAAATTACAGCAAGTACCTTGTGCTAATAGTGAAGTTTCAAAGGTTTGCGCATTTGCTTATACAAATGATGTATGGAAATTTAAATGTAAATTTTATTGTCATTATAAAAAATGCACAAAAGCATGCACATCAATCAAAAGTGGGTGTTCAGCCAGACAACAATAAGAAAAGAAGATGTACATAAAGGCAGCAGTGGTAAAAAAATATGAATTTTATGAATATGAACTGTAACAATAGCGTATACAGTTGAAGTTAGAATTATTAGTTAGAATCAACTGTATATGAAAGAACTGTATTGACAAACCTTGTCTGGTGTCGAATTACAGCTCCTCGGTCAAGAGCTGTCATCACATCCTTGTCAACTTTTTAAACACCAAAAACGAGACTCTTGTTGCGTAACATTTTGACATGAACCTGTCATCACACACTTATCAACGTTTTTGAATTTATAAATGAGCATGTACAAGTGCTTTGTGGTCGGAATACCAAACAGCTGGTCAGCATGCTGACAATAATGGAGTTTGGACACCCCTGGAATATGCAGAAATGCTTACAGATACATATATTTTTATTGAAAGGTTATAAGTGTTTTCTTTTCATCTCCAATAGTAACAGCTGTCTTTGTTGTTTTTAAATTCTGAAACTGCATCAATATTTTATATAAATCTTTGTACTTTGTTCTCGTATCAGTTTTAACAGCCACAATGGTCTTTGTGACTGTTGTTCTGAGATTATGATAATAATAATAGCTAGCTTACACATCTTGCCCATAGCTGAAGAATAAATTAAATGAGTAATTCCAATTTTCATTAGATGTTTAATGAAAGACACAGTTTGTTTTAGATTTGACAGCACATTACTAAAAATAGAACAATAATCATGCTAAAATTTGTCATTTATTGTACTCTCAATCTACGCATTTATAAGATGAAGTTCAAATTGACTTTACTTGTTAAAATAATTTTAAGAAAAAATAAAATGGATGTGCAGTCTTAACTGTTTCAGTTCCTGTTTATAAAAACCAAACCCAGACAACTCGAGATGATTCACATCATGGTGACAACTTCCATGAAAAAGCAGAATAGATAAGTGAACTAAATCAACAGCATTTTATAAAAGAAAAAATCTGCTATTTGTCATTTTAAATATTTGAAAAATAAAAAACTATATTATTTTATGTAATATAGCCCATATAGGCTAAATGAGAGAAAATACTGCTGGACGAAAACGACTTAACCTAACCTAACCTAAAAGTTTTTTAATTAAAAAAAAAATAGCTATGGTTTTAGTATATTAAAAATGTAGTAAACATGTTTTTATATTTGTATAAGTTTTACTACAATAACCATGGTTAAATTATGGTGGACAATCATGATTATTTTGTGGTAACTGTAGTTTATTTACAATAATTGTGGGATTTTGGCAGTAAAACTGGTCAATTTCAGAATCTGAAAAAGCTTTATTGACGGGTATGTTTACACATATGGGGAGTTTGTTTCCGTGACAGAAGCAACCATAGAGCAACATAATGATTGTTACAAAAACAGACTAAAAATAGTTAATAGAGAATAAAAATAAAGAGAAATTAACATTTTATTATCATAATTAATATATATTTTGAACATGTTTTTGTGCTGTTCCTTTACTGCACTGTAAAACCCAACAGTCAACTTCATCAAATGAAATGAGTGTAGTGAACTCAAAATTTACTGAAAGTTAATTCTACTCATTTGAAAAGAGATTTGAAATCAGTGTTGAAGGCAATGGGTTAATTAAATACCTCATTACTTCAGCTTAAATGGAGTAAGTTAACAATACTCATATTAGTTTTTTTTTTAACTCAAATGGTTTGTTGCAATCGTTTTCCTCAAACAGTTTGAGTTGACTAAACTTATTGGGTTTTACAGTACTCAGTTTGGTTTGAGTTCTCTTCATTTATTGGGTTTTACTGTGCTCAAATTGCTTTGTTTACTCAAATGGATTAAGTTGACAGTAGTTATTAGGATTAGTCTTAAATGGTTTGTTGCAATCGGTTTCTTCAAAGGGTTTGGTTACCTTAACTTTTTGGGTTTTACAGTGTGGTTTAGACGTGTATAATGCGTAAGTTAACATGACCGCTATTAGTTTGTCAACAATCCCCGTATTACCGAATGATTCAAAGACTCATTCATTTAAATGATTTATTCAAAAGGCAGATTCATTTACAAAGCAAGTGAAAACATGCAGATGATCTGTAAAAATATATAAAAATAAATGATCAAAAAGTCTTATTTAAAGGGATAGTTTGTCCAAAACTGAGAATTCTATCATCATTTACTCACCTTTCACTTGTCACAAACCTGTTTAAATTTCTTTTTTTCTTTTGAACACAAAATAAAAAAATAAAAAAAATGTTTTTGAAAAAATGTAACCATTGACTTCTATGGTATTTGTTTTTCCTATACTCAATACTGAATTCTAGTCAATGGTAACAGGTATTTAATGACAATATTGGGTTTATTTTCAGGTATAATAACAGGTATTTTTGAAAATATCTTAATTTGTGTTTAAAAAAAACAAAAAATAGGTACTCATAAAAGTTTGGAACCACTTGAGGGTGAGTAGTGACAACATTTCACTTTGGGTGAACTATCCCTTTACACACAACCACTATTAATACACACTTCATTATTTTATAATGCCACATTTTTTAAAAAGGAGAACCATGGAAAGCTTCAGTTTTTACTCTACACAAACAAAAATCTTGCTGACTTTTCCAATTCTGATGAAAAACAAGCGTCACTTCTCCTCTTGCCCTCTTGTCAGGCAATGACAGAAAAGTACGAGGTCTTCTCGCTCTCCGCTGAGCTGAATGATCCAGTAGACCTGCGGGTGCTTGATCCCCGGCCGTTTGCCCATCCCACCAACCCGAGGCACCCCTGGGGTCCTAAAGCAGCTTTGCACATCTGGGCGAGCTCACGGCGAAACTTCACTCCCACGAGCCCATAAAGTAAAGGATTTAAAGCGCAATGTGCCAAGCCCAGACTTTCTGTCACCAGAATGCCAACATCCAACACATTGTTTAATGCACAGGTTTTGACAATGACGCCTAACATCTGCAAGCTGTCAGTCATCCGCAGAGCATTATAAGGTGCCCAGCTGATCACGAACACGATGACTAAGGAGATGATGAGCCTCAGTGAGCGGCGTTTCTGCCTACGTGTGGCATGGCACAGAGCTTTGAAAATATGAAGGTAGCAATACAGCATTACCAACAGAGGAAGTATGAACCCAAGAACCATGCTCACCAGCTGCATGCCAATCTGCCATTGCTTGGAGTATTGTTCAGAATACACTGTTTGGCACACTATTCGATTCATGCCAGGAATTTGCACTAAGTCACGGAAGTGCATGTCCACCATTGACAGTCCCAAACAGATGACCCAAATGAAGGCGCAGGCCAGCTGAGCGTGGCAGGTTTTGCGTCTCCAGCTGATGTTGATGGCGTGGACAATAGCCAGATATCTGTCAAAGCTGATACATGCTAGGAAGAGCACCCCACAATAGACATTTAGCGAGAACAAAGCTCCAGTTATTTTACACATGACCTTGCCAAACACCCACTCGCTGATCCACTCGACGGCGAAAAATGGCAACGTTGCTGCCAGAAGAAGGTCTGAGATGGCCAAATGCAGGAGGAAGGTGTCTGTCAGTGAGAAGGAGCAGGTACTGTGTCGAGATTGGCGATATCGGCGGATAATACAAAGCACCAGTATGTTACCCACGAGCGCCAGGATAAACACCAGGATGTAAGCCACAGGTGCAAAGCGACCAAGAAAATCCCATGTTTCTGTCAGACTGCAGGGGGCAGCGTTAGGATTATCGTCATCATAGGAAGTACTGTTGTAGTCATAATCTGTAGGCTGTAACAAAACAGATGCCTTTCAATATCTTGGTTATTTCAGCTTCTTAAAGTAGTAGTTCACCCACATGTGAAAAATTGCTGTTAATTTATTCACCTTCAGGCCATATAAGGCTAAGTTTACACATCAACAATGTAGCCGAAAACAGAAAAGAATCTGGCAACACTTTATTTTGATGGTCCATTTGAGTATTAGTTGACTGTCTGCTTAATATCTGCTGATACTGCTCCTTCAACAGACATTTAACTGGCTATAAAAACTTTCCAAGAGCATGTCAGTTTACGCTGACCCTAACTCTAACCTCAAATCCAACCTAAACTCTACTGATAATCTAATGAAAATTAGTTTGCATGTAGATGCAATGTAACTTAATTTAACAAACCATCAAAATAATGTGTGACCAAGTTTCTTCACTGCGTTTCAAGGGTGAAAGTTTTACCTTTACATACATTTTTAAAAACAATCCCCACACTTTACGCATATCTTCAAAAACATTGTGTTACGACTGCCAGGACAGTATTTGGCAATTGTTTAGTAAACATTACTGATGACATGCCATTGGCAGCTCAGTACTCAAGTATATGTTTAATTTGCCACCTGTCCTGTGAGATGCATCTCTGATTATGTTTGTAATGTGAATTAAATCCACACTTTGCTGATGAAGCGTTAGGAAACACTTGAGCAACAACACTTTTCAGAGACAAAGACAAAAACTTCCACTTTGAAACCTATTTTAAAATGTATACATTTTTGGCCCCAAAATTTTTGTAGCAAAAACGAACAGGCAAAACGTATAAAAAGTTTTCTGTTTCTGCCCCCTAATGACCCCTAAAATGTGGGTGAATTTTTTTATTAGTAGTAAAACAGGTTGTCCAAAGAATCAACTTTGATCCCAATTGATACTTAAATTTTAAAAACATCAATTTCCTGCAAATATTTATGACTGTAGGTCATAAATATGGCATAAATGTTATTGCTTCAGTACTCTTCACCTCTTTTCACCAAGCATGAACACAGAGACACCATTTCAGGCACTCTAGTGTGTGTTTATCTGTGTTCATGTTTGGTGAACAGAGGTGAAAAGTGGTGAAGCAATGACCTTCAAAGAAGCCAATCTCTATCAATTCTGTTGAGCACATGAACACAATGGCCAGTCAGCGGCATTTAGCAAAGTGTTCAACAGTGTTTAAAATGTTAGTGGGATTTTAAAAAAATCTGTACTGATTGGTATCAAAGTTGGACAAGCCTTAGTAGAAGATTAAAGAGATTTGTAGCTGAAGCTGTTGTAATTATGATTTGTATCAGTGGAATTATAAGGTTCTATCTGCGTTCTGAATGATTTTGAGATATTGAGCTTCAAAGTTTTTGCATTCCATAGCAAACGGTATGTGTGTAACATTTGTTTTTTAAATTAAAAGTCTTAATATGTAAAAAAACATCACATAATGTAAATAATTTGTCATTTAATAAGAATATGTCATAACTCAATTTTGACAATAATGTCAGATAGAACCTTATAATTCTAAAGTGACGAAATGGAAGTCAGTTCCCATTGGAAAGTAAAAGCAAAGCTGAGGTTAAATTAAAGTCTTATAAAGCAAAACAAGAACATTTTCAACATTATAAACATTTTTGGTAATCCACTTATATGAAAATTAAACATGGTTTTAAGTCTAGTAGCCATGGTTTGCTTGGTATATTGATGTTTGTATACAGTTTTACTAAAACTATTATAGCTAGTGTACCATAATTATGGTTCATTTATGATAACAGTGATTTAAGTACAATATGAATGTTATTTGGTTTTATTTTTATTAATTAATTGAGGAAAGTCAAAAGTTATTAATTTTTGCAAACTGGATTGTTTCTATTTCAAACTCTCACATGCTTATTATTCAGCTCAGCAGTTCTTTGGTCTGATTTAGAGCTGGCTACTCATTTCAGTCACAGAAAAAAAGTACTTGTAGAGCTGAATTTTGGCCAAAAGAAACAGCATATTGACTCTTTTTGAGATTTTGACATGACTCTCAGGCACATCTAAAAGTGAGTTTTAATTAGCTCGTAAATCTTTCAACTGTTTCAGATCCAGTTCAGTCCATTTTCTGAACTATTCAGTTCTCTTAATATGACTGTTCAAGGGTATGATTCATTCGCAAATCTGAAATCACGCCATGTTGGCCCAGTTTTCCCATTAGTATTTTCCATACTACTTATAGAGTGATGAATGAAGAATAATATTGTGCACAAAGTGAATGCTTCAATATGGCCTCATTGTATCACCAGGAGCCATGGGTTTTTTTAATTGCAATTTATCTTGCCATGAGTTTTGCCTGTGTGTGCATACTGTATGTGTGTTTTAATCTCCTATGGCAATGTTGGACATGGCATATATAAATCATCAAGCACCATGGTTTCTACTTTAAATATTAACTAAACAAAAAATCACCTATCTAACATGGTCTGAAAATGCATAAATGAATGGCAATTTTTCAGTTTCAGGTGAACGATCCCTTAAATTTATTAGTTTAATGGCAACTTCAACTCACCGATGAGACCTCTGCGGCTGTTGTTGAGTTGTCCATGATGAGCTTCAGAGAAGTGAAACATACAAATAAAATAGTGGGCACGAGATGTTTGGCACGTCTCGTCTCTCAAGCTATCTTGTCTATATGTCTCTTCTTTCTATTGGACAATTAACACACACAAAAAAAGAAAAACAGAGGGACAGAGAGTGAAGCGTTAGACCACAGAAACTGAATCCCACGTTGTCAAGCTACAACAAAAGCCTAAAATGTGGAACTGAAAGCTGCATGAGCAGGAAAAAAAAATCTGCATTCCTTTGATTAAAAACAACCTTAACATCCTTAATTTGTTGATAGCAGATTTTTTTTTCTTTCTACAAATTTATTGAATTAATTCATTAATTTTTATAGAAAACATCTTGACATTTTGAAAACTCTAAAAGGCTGAGCCAGATTGGTAAATCTGAAAGTTTGTAAATAAAGTTATAGTAAAACATCAAATCTTTATTGTGTAAACCTGGGAAGAGTTGAGCACAACAAGGAACTGAAAGTGCTGAAAACTCAAACTGTAAAAAGTATATTATTTTATTATGTGAAATAAAACAAAATAAATCACAAAATAAAACTACATTAAAATGTAAAAAAAATATATATATCAAGAGAATTCTCTAACTCGCTGTTATTCATTTCAAGAAAAGATTTACACTCTGAAGTGAAATTTCATAATAATAAAATTGACTTATTACAACTGTATCAAGGACCCGCATTAAAGTTTAGAACATAGTAGAAGCAAAAATCAAAGTCACGTACCTGCTGTCTCTTTGCTGTCTGCGCAGGGCTTGACTTGCCCAGATCTGATGATGGTCTGATTACTTCTCAAAGTTTTCAGGAAACATGTTTATCTTTGTGCTTCCTGCCTTGTTTCTTTCTTCCCCTTTCACTGTCCAAAAAACCATACACTTGCTGGAAATATTTTCAACATCATAAACAGAAGTTCTGTATTTGTAGTAAGGTGTAAATCTAAGAGGTAGCATTTCTTGGTTAAATGTTTACGGCTCCGATGTGGTTTATGGTATTTTTTAATAGACAGGACGCCAAAACCTTGCTCTTATTAAACTAATGATAGTACACATGATGATTTGTTTAGTTTGATAGCATTTGCAATTCAAAATGTCCAAACCACAGAGACATTTGAGACGTTATTTAGTATTTTTCCTCTTTTTAAAAAAAAATGATTTTATTAATTTGTTTGTTTATTTATTTAGTAAAACTGTGATGTCTTAATTATTCTGGGCAATATTGCTGTCTTTAAGTAACTTGATTGCATAGTAGTGTACAAAATTGTGGAAAAATGTATTTAAGCCTTTGAAAACTCTTTAATAAAACCCAGACTTAATTAACTGAGGCTGTTACCCATGAATACAATTAAAAAGCAGACATGACCAAATCAAAAGAACTCTCACAAAAGGCACTGAAGGTTACCAGAGACACAACAGGCAGCTTTATTTATTAATTTAAATTGTTTTACCATGTGTTTTTACCTTGCCTTACGACCATGAAAAACATAAAATGATGACACAGCTTGAAGACTTGGAAATGATGACTTTAGTTCTGTGTTCTTTAGATTGACCAAGATTCCCAAGATGTTTTCCGAACTCTGTTTTAAGGAATAGGCTGTGTAAAGGAACTAGTGCGGCAAGCCACCCACCCTTGTAACATGAATACTTCATAACCTGATGTAGCTTGGTTAATTGACACAGCCTTTTCTATAGTATGTACAAATCCTGCACCTTTAGGTTTCACTGAAGCATTCTTTTTTCTTCCAGGCTTCACAATCGACAATGAGATGACCAGCATCAGGGCAATAAAAACACACTCTGCCTTTGCCAGAATGCTGCTGAGCACTCCTGCGCACCCCAAAAGCTCCTTCCCCGCCTGGCTTCACAACACCCCTGCAGCCTTTACCTGCCCTTTACCAGGACCTTAAACAGCAACCCTGTCTTACAGTATTTTACTGGTGAAAAGACTGTACGGTGTGGTAAAATAAATTAATCTGCCAGCATGGTGGCAGTAGAGAGAGATGTAACCTTCTGCTAATTTAGGTGCACCACTAAACTTTCAGAAACACTGCTTTCAAAATATTACAATAAAACTAGTCCTTTTAAAGCCTCAAAAGTAGTAGTTTTATTGGCAGCGCACCACTTTTCAAAAACATTAGCTGCAAAACCAATTCTTTATATGGCACGTCTTTTAATTGTTTTTTGAAACCTTATGTGGCACCACAATTTTAAAGAATATCTGGATGCAGCCTGTATGATGCAAGCTGAGATTGCATCACTCAGCGATGCAATGTCAGACGCAATGCACTCAATGGAGTGAGTGATGTCACTGTGACGGGTAGGGTTAGGTGAGCACATTAAAAAGCATTGGATGCAGTTCAGATTGCACTGCGCCAGGTCTGCATCCAGACCCCTCTCAAGAATTCTGCTATTTTAAACAGGTCATCTTTATGGCAGCAATCAAACTGCTTTATGCTTGTAGAAAGTGCACAGGTAGTCAAATCAAACTCCATGATAACACTATTTACTACTCCCTCCCACACGAAAAAGAAAGCACCCACACTTTATGGGGGGAACATGGGATGGATATGGATAAACAACAAAATTTACACACTCACAATTTACACACACATAAAACGGGAATACACGATCAAAAATAACACTTGTAACTATATTTTTCTACTACACAAAATGCCAAACAAAATGCCAACTAACTTGCTCTCCCTAGCTCCATGCCCGTTTCACTTTTTAAAAGATGCCACAAGTCACACCAGCAAATCCCAGGGCATGTTGCTGGCATAATTAAGGCGGGGCCTGTCGAGAGTGGGATGGGGGAATGAGACGCACATACACACTTGTGAACGCAACATTATGATGAAATGTACATTTTTGAAGAATTGTTTTAAGTGTATGATAATCTGTTTGAAATAAATAAAATCAACTGTACATAGGTGGTTTCAGACCAAAGTAATAGCATTGCATTTATCAGGATTATCTCAGTAACTGGATATTACGGCTAGAAGAAACAATAATAACATGGTTTCCTTTGCAAATCCAGTTCTTTTTTTTGTCCATGCCCTTATACCTTAAAAAGCATTGAGCTGTTGATCCTTCACATGCTGGCAAAACAGCACATGACACATGTACACTGCTGTCCTTGTAATTCTTGGACAAGACAAATTTCTTACTACCCAAAGTTTAGTTCAGATGCCCACATGCCCATTGTCTGTGTTTTATGCATAGTCACTTTGATTGTTCTATTGTTCATTTATCATTTTCTATGGTTAACACTGAGGTAATCTTTCAATTAATTGTAAATGATAGCTTAACAGTTGTGTTTGCTGATGTTTTATAAACAAATTTGGGGAGGAGCACGATCAAGCTGTGGTCACGCTGGACTTCTCCCCATAGACTTCCATTCATACGCACGCGAATGCGTCAAATCGAAAACGCAAGGTCGTGCGGCAAATTTCACAGAACGCTGTGTTGGAAAGTTCAAGCTTGGTGAACTTGCGAAATCGCATCACTTGACTGCGTGAGACCAATCGAGGATCAAAACATGACCTCACTGTACAGGAATTTAAAACATGGAGCAATCGCTCGCTTTTTAAAATGTCTAATCCTCTTGTTTAACCCTGCCCTTTTTCGCAGCCCAATTTGACAGAATTTCACAAGCTCAAACTCTAGTGTGACCACAGCTTCAGTCTTTGATGAGGCTAATTCATCACAGACAATCATTCTATTATCCAATCAGCTCAAGACCAAACCCCTATAAATAGTCAAACACTATCATACCTCAGTTTTCGCTTGACTTCAGCGTCCCTCCACCACCCCAACTCCACACTATTAAACCCGATACCTACTTAAATCTGAGGGGGGAGCGTTCTGGAGTCGGGCTAGACACTGCGCTCAGATCCTATCTCTCTCTATCCTGATAAGAGGAATAACACGAGTTTGGGTGTCTTCCCGAGCTCAGAGCCCTCTCCCCGGACAGCACGCCAAATACGCATATTCTATTCAGTCAAGTACCTGTGAGTGTAAACTCGTGAATTCATATTTGACCCAACAACCCACATTACAAGCCAGCATGTTTAGAATGTACATACACAGCAGAATGCAGTGTACTGTCAAACAATCATTTAAACTATTCAAACATGACTTTATTCTAATTATTTCCTGTGAAATCATCTTTATAAATGCTACATTTTTACAGCATTTCTGGGTATCTGATTTCGCTTTGGATAAAAGCGTCTGCTAAATGACTAAATATAAATGAAATGGCGCTCATAGTGTTGAATATTTTGGTTAGGGATAAAGACAGTGTCAGTGCTCAGTTGTCTGGTATATCCATCACACTTTCTATGTGTTCTATTTAGTAGTATGCATACTGTGTAACATAGAGACTAATATTGTATATTGATTTTTATAATTTGGATCTTTGAAGTCATCTGGTATATCTTGCTAAACCCCTGAGCTTAATTTTTAAAGATAATATGCTCACTTAGTGCTCATCTTTAACTTGCACATAACTGATGCCTTCTAAGAGTGTTAACCACATCCTACTCTTAGAAATATAAGACATAGTAGCAACCGGATTTCACTGAGCGGATAGACTGTGATCTCTCTGTCCAATGAAAATGTTAAAAAACATTATCTGCTTACAAGGGAATTCAAGTAAAGATTCCACCTCAAGATTAAAATGGTGTATTGATCATTGAATGCAAACAACATATCTTCCAGCTGCTTGGATTTGTAGATTCAGTTTCAATTACTTTTAAAAACTGTGGTGTATATAGTTACAAGTTCAACAAGTGTAAAACCATAATAATGTACAGTATGTCTTAAAGGAGCAATGCAGTATTTATAAACATTCGTTTGATTATAAACAAATGTTTGTCTATTAAGCCTCCTCAACTGTTGTATATTTAAATGAGGACAAACAGAAGTCACTGTATTAAGGTCTGTGTACAGTTTAGGTGTTAATTTTGGTCATTAAAAACCAGTTTCTTTCAATTGAGAATAATAATAGTAAGAAGATGATGATGATAATGAAAAGCCTTTATTTGTCACATACACTTTTACATGTAGCGAAATTGGACCCCTCCGACCATACACAAGCATCACATTTCAGGGGAAGACAGGTCAGACAAGATGTAGCTTTTAGAAAGAGGAAAGAGGAAAGAGGTGATACTTTAGGGAGAAGGGAGAAGAATAAAAGCTCCTGTTAGACTATCCTTGAAGTTGGGCAGTGTGAAATCAGAGGAAAAAAAACCAGCATCAAGCACACAAACACATAGACATAACATTGCAACAGGGGATGGGAACAGGGGGTGTGGAGAGAGTCCGATATAGGGTAACAGCCATCTGGTTCTGCCACTAGAGAGCGCTGGTCACAGACCCGCATACCTACACCGAGAGTAATAAGCATACGAAGGCATGGGATGCGGGGGGAGGCAGTGATTGTCTATAGCTGTCTGTAAGGTCCCATTTACACTAATACATTTTAGTTTTAAAACGGCGTTCTAAAATGAAAACGATCCGGTTCCACACTAGCAAAAAAGCCCCAATCAGATCAATCACAATGTCTGCAGCCCCACCTCCATTTTCAGATGCCTCCTTTTTCCCCCATCCACACTACGGAGCAGTGGCATTTTCAAATGAAAATGGCCTCTTCAGCGTTTTCAAAAAGCTCCGTTTTCGGCGCTCGAAAACTCTGGAGTAGTGTGGACGGATGGCGTAAGCATAGCAAAACTTGTGCGTTTTAAAACTAAAACGGAATGAAGTGTCTTATATGTTTTGCAGATATCTAATGTTCTTCACTGATCTCCAGATCTGTTCAAATCTCGTTGCAAAGCTGCTAGTTTTCCAATTCCAGTCCATAACCGCTGCCCTAACAACCCTGCAAACCCATCCAAATCAATCCAGCTGGCCAGCTTGGTGGGGTTTTGAGCCGCACTGACCGCTTTTATTAATCGTCGATAGCCCAGGTCCATGCCTAAGCCCATCAGCAGAAACCCTGTTCGCAAAGTTAAGAGTTTTCCATTGTTTTGGAAACTATTGCAATTCCCTTTAAATGGGCCAACTTTAGATGGTTGAAATTTTTGACTTTGAAAGACAACATCACTTGAAAAAAACTAACTGCAATATTGCGCAGCCTTAGTCTATAAATATATGACGACTGATCAATCAGTAGTCAAAATCAAATCAATAAATGACAGAAGAATTTCTGACTCGCAATTAATCAGCCCACCACAGAGCAGCAGTGTTTGCTTCTTTTTTTATGGCATTTAAAATCTGTATGTCTCAAGCAAAACTGTAGATAAACACTTGCTCTGTAATTCCACTTGCCCATCCTAATATGTCAATATACACTGATTCAAATGGCACTCTTTTTACAAAGCAACTTAATTTCTCCAGCTGTAATCCACCATACTGTAACTTCATCCAATGATGTACTTATTTTAGCTTATAGATCATTTTTACAGCACAGATCAAATAAAGATAACTTTTATTTTTCACATTTATACATTTGAATAGTTGTTTGTATTCATTATCTCATCTTGCTTCAGAGATTTAAAGGGGTGAAGTTTCAAATCCGTTACTTTGTCCCTGTCTAAAGCATTTGAAACTGTGGTTTGTGATTTTGACAGTTTGGTTGTGCAACATATAATCTTCAGACATTGGTCAATCCTGTGCGCACATGTATGTGGTTACAGTGATCAGAATGAAAAAGGAAATGACTGCAGAATTGACAAAACAATCCTAAAATTTAAATATTATATGTAAAGCAGTGCTGAGTACGTGTGATATCTCTTCTTTTTATATATATATAGGCTTAGATAGAGTTGAAAAACAGTTTAGAGTCAAATACAAAAGCACTATATTTGGTTATGTGTGGTAAAATGTGTGAAACTGGAAATTCATGTTCTCAGATGACGTGTTTTAAAGAGACCATTTACTTAAGGGGCAGGAGGCTGATTACTGTATTTATACAAGCTGACTTCACAGACGCAGATGAAAAGGAAAAGAATTAGTAAGTGCTAAAGCTGTGCAGTCCATTAGGAAAACCAGAGACATGCCCTGATGTGTAAACATGAGTAAACTGTACGTTCACAAAACCAATCAGTTCAGTTTTCAAGAAGTAAAATTGCTTCTTCCTCACATGCTCTTAAATCTACTAAATCTTTTTGATAGTTTGTGTTGTCATCGGACTGTACGCATCTAAACATCATCTAAAAAGGCAATTTACGAAACTGCACTTTGATCGATCCTACCAACACAATACCTATACAAACGCTGTGTTTGAAATTCAAATAGCTTGTGAAGTTACTTCTACAGCCTTTCTTGTCCAGTTTCACATGTTGCCTAATAAATTTTTTTTTGCAAGTATTCAAATGTCACATATTATATCTGAGCTTCCCTTTTCTGTTCATATTCCCGTGAATTTGAAACAGTGCCTTTCAAAAGAGAACTTGGTTCAAGTCTGAAGTCAGAAAAAAAAAGAGAGACATATCTACACTACCGGTCAAAAGTTTGGGGTCAGTAGGATTTTTAAATGTGCAAATAATAAACATATCCTGCTCACCAATGCTGCATTTATTTCTTCAAAAATACAGAACAAATTGGAAAATTATGAAATGCTATTGCACTATATAATAACTGTTCAAAAGAAGTTTGTCATTTAATTTGATCAATTATTCCAGTGATTTTAAAGATGAATTTTCAGTTTTATTACTCCAGTCTTCAGAGTTACAAGATTCCTCAAAAATCACACTAATATTATTATTATTATTATTATTATTATTATTATTATTATTATTATTATTAATAATAATATTAATGGTAATAGTAATAAAAGCTTTAATGACTGGAGTAATAATTTAATTTGAAACTGCATGCAATAAGAAAGCAGTTATTTAAAATTTTTATAAATATAAAAAAAAAAAATACAAATTTACATTCAATAAATGGCGCCTTGATGAACAAAAAAGTTTTATAAAAATAAAAAAAAACATGGAGAAAAAAAAAACGGACCCCAAATTTTTGACCGGTAGTGTAGATATAATTAATAAAATGAATAGGAAGAAATTTGCTGTCTTTCCATGTCACTTTTTGTATGAGGTTGTATGATGTGTTTGTATGAGGATAATGGAAAATCAGCAAATACTAAACACAATATTACCAGCACATTACTTTTTTTAATACTGTGAACCATGTGGAAAAAGTTAAAGCTATAGACCTTTCTTTTTGGTTATTGTTTTCTTTTGGTCACAATGGGTTAAAAGGTGGGTATCATTATAGGCCTGCTGATAACAAAACCAAGAGCCAGTTTTCTGACAAGCAAACATGAAATGCATTGCCTGAAATTGCCAATATGTCAATGAACATGCCATATGCAACAACAATTCAGTTAAGTAGAATTTGGACTCCAAAGCTGTTCAGTAGAGGTAATTAGCAGAGATGACAAAGACATTTCGGCCACTTAAAAAATTCACCGGATAAAACATTCCTGACATTTTAAACATGATATTTAAAGTAAAGATATTCACATAAAAATAATTCATTCATTCATTCATTCATTTTCTTTTCGGCTTAATCCCTTTATTAATCCGGGATCGCCACAGCAGAATGAACCGCTAACTTATCCAGCATATATTTTACGCAGCGGATGCCCTACCAGCCGCAACCAATCACTAGAAAACACCCATGATTTTAAATCTACAACTTTGTATAATATACATGCATTTCAAACAAATGTAAGCAAGCTTTGTTACTGTTAATACCTCTATTGACAGAAATGTATTTTATGGTTAGGCAAATATGCAGAGCATAAACCTATATTATATATTGTATGGGGGTTACTGGACAAATTAAATCAGAGCTCTTGAATTGTGGCCGGTGTGCTGTACGTACGTTCACACAGGTACAGATAAACAATGTTCCCCTCTAAATATTTTATGAGTTGTAGATAACATATTGTTTTGAAGGGTGTGGAGACCTGAAACTTCTCGCCCCCAAAGCAAACACTTCACCCTTCAGTTTACAGGTCACATAAAGCACTCACCACTGGTAGAGTTTCCCCTCCCCGTCATTATGTTAAAGGTGATTTCCAGTGTCAGTGAGATCTATCAGAACATCATTCCCTGAAGGAGGTGAGACAATATTAGGAACACTCTACACTGAAACAGGTAAGAGAGAGGATACAATTTTAAATATTTCTTAAAATGGCGTCACTTGTCCTAATTAGTACTTATTTGGACACTATCTCTATAACTATGTTTCCATTCAAAATACAAATGAAACTTATGAGAAAAGCCTTGTTTGCATACTATAAGTGAAAGAGAACAAAATCATTACTTTCTGAATAACTGCCAGCAAATATTAAACAAAAAAATTGTACTTTTCTCAATTAATAAATGAATTTTAGCCTCAGAAGATGAAATGTAATGAATGCGCTGTGGCTTTTGGAGGCATGAGATTACTCTTTAGGAGCACAGATGCTCAAGACAGTTCTGCAGGTAACTAAACACTTTAGAATGATCAAAACATTTCAGATGTTGTGTAATGTGTTTGGTCTTCTAGTTTGTTCATTAATGCTGTCCCATTATTCCCATTTTTGTTATCACATGATCTGTTAAAACTAAACGTTTTTGATGGGCATGATCCAAATTTTCGATGCATTTCCATCATAGTTTATGCACATTTCTTTTAGCAGACAAAACTTTTATCTAACTCATTTGAGTGCATCTTTGTGTTTCTATTCATTATTAATCATTTATTTTTTATTCAATTTATTTTTATTAATAATTAATTATTTTTAATGCAGTATTCCAAAATGTGCCTAAAATAGGTGGATGGAAACATAGCTTGGTTATATTAGCCAAGTGAAAATGTTTTGTAATTGTAAAAACTTGTAGTACAATACGGTCTATAAAAGAGGATTCTCCCGTCATTCACCAGGTTTCTGTTGTCAGTGATGTCATATCAGGCAGAATCAATGACGTCTCAGCCTCAAATGACTGTGACCAGTTACACAGTTTCTCACTGGAGCTCTGACGTCTGTGACTGCTGTGATGACTGCGGCATCTGTGAGTGACTGAGGAAGATGAAGCTCTGCCATTTCATTATATCTTGTATACAATGACAATAACGCATTCTGTTCTATTCTATTCTATTCTATTCTATTCTATTCTATTCTATTCTATTCTATTCTATTCTATTTTATTAAAGGGTTATAAACTGCCTTTTTAATTGTGTACTGTTTACTGAGATCCACTATAATAATAAATGTGTATTTACAGTTGAAAACTTGTCCACGCCCCCAACCCCCCCCTCCCCCCGTTTATTTTTCCCCCAATTTCTGTTTAACTGAGAGCAGATTTTTTTAACACATTCTTAAACATAATAGTTTTAATAACTCATTTCTAATAACTGATTTATTTTATTTTTGCCATGATGACAGTAAATAATATTTGAGTACATATTTTTCAAGACACAAGACATTTAAACATATTTAAAGGCTTCCCTAGGTTAATTAGGTTAACTAGGCAGGTTAGGGTACTTAGGCAAGTTATTGTATAATGATGGTTTGTTCTGTAGATCATTGAAAAAAATATAGCTTAAGGGGGCTAATAGTTTTGACTCTAAAATGTTTTTTAAAAAATTTAAAACTGCTTTTATTCTAGCCAAAATAAAACAAGCAAGACTTTCTCCGGAAGAAACAATTTTATCAGACATACTGTGGAAATTTCCTTGCTCTGTTAAACATCATTTGGGAAATATTTAAAAAAGAAAATACAAAACTGCAACTGTATATAAAAACAATATAGAAGTAATAGGCTGTTCTGTACTGTTTTGGCCCTCCTAGTTTGAATACGCTGTTTGGACAGGTGTGGTGGATTGTGGATTGTATACTTGTATTGCATATTTAAAGATTTTCATTGGTTGTGGCAACAAGTTGTTTTATAAGTTAAGACAGCTGTGTGTCCACCTTTGCAAACTTGTGGATGTATGTTTGGCAGACTATATTATTCATAGATGGACACTGCTGTTTTCAGAGCAGCTTTATTGTTTGGTTTCAGCATAAACCTCGTTATCTATCCAAAACATACCCAGTGGGAGGAGCTAAACAGTTAGTGTTTTATAAGTAGGCTGTGGAGGCAGATTATTTATTATAGCTTTCAGAATATTGGAATTATCTGCTCTTAACACGATGTAGCTGTTTTTGTTGCCTGTGCCTTTAATGCAAGTTCGCTCCGCTCACCGTTCCCATGTGCCTGTCAGAGTGTGCCTCAATCTCCGCCTCGGCTGGATCAGATAAACAGCACAGTGACAGACATGAAAGAAGCACGTAACGTTTGTGAGAAATACTACAGTTTCCCAATGATTATTTGATGTATTTGCTGTGGATTAAATTCAAGCCTTTCTACGACGATGAATCACACACAGTCATTACAAAGTTCATGCTCATACACACACAGACAGCACTTTTTTATAATTGTACTGACATGCGGCTGTGGTGATGAATTTATTTTATCTTTATCTTTATTACAAACATGCACTGTTTTGGGAACATTTGAAACTTTGTAAAACCAGCCTGATCTCACGAGAAAACGTAAGTATTTTACGTTTTGACAGTTTAGTGGCTAATTCGTACGAATTCGTATGAGTTCAGTCGTACGAAATTGTACGATTTTAAAAAGGAGGCGTGGCACCTAACCCCACCCCTAAACCCAACCGTCATTGGCGGATGAGCAAATCGTACTAAATTGTACGAATTAGCCACTAAATCAAATAGTTACGAATTGCCGTGAGATTGTGTTGTGTAAAATTCATTCTTGATCACATTTGGTGATAATTGATGATCACATCCAGCTAAACAGATCTTTTAATCTCAGTTGCTTTGCGCACGTCCTGTCCTGTTTATATGATTATACGCAATACTACCAGTGTTTCCTCTAGGATTTTTTCCAGCTGTGGCGGCAGGCCTTTTTTACACAGATCTACTTACTACCTGTAGCGTTATTTCAATGACAAATGTCGTGAGCGCAGTATTACGAGTCGAGATCGCATTTATGTAATAGCCTACAGCATGCGAATCTCTTTAGATGTGCCCCGATTTCCTCTGCTTGTGCACAAAGCTTCTTGCGCGCCCTCAAATGCGCGCTGCTCAAGCGCACAGTGTTGCCAGATTGGGCGGTTTAGGTTTGAACTTATCTTTGCGGGTAAAAAGTGACAGGCGAGCAGTGAAAATTTTGGCCGTTTTGCAACGGCATGCCCGCCAGCCCCGGTCTGCTCTTATAAACCTGTTTTGATCTCCCAAAGAGATGCCATAGCCCCCGTTTTTTGCATACATATGCTTAGAACAGTGTATAAACGCTTGTGATCTCGACAGCTTTTGGGCTGGAAACAGTCAGCATCATCTGGCAACACTGAGCGCAGATCTTCTTGTGCGCTCTCAAATAAATGCTGCTGAAGTGTAATTTAGGGCGTTTATGTAACGAGTATGTCTCCAGCATTTATTAGATTTGCTAGGAATATTTATGAATGTCTTCAATAGTCCTACAGAGCGGTATTAATGCGTCCTAAAGTAAAGTAAAACTGCTATACGATGTGTTTTCTGGCCTCACGCATCACGCACCTGTAATGTCAACCAGTCAGTCAGTCAGCACGTAACCTTAAAGGGTTAAACAAATGACGCACAGCACTACTACGATCGGTTACAGAAAAGTTCACCTGGTTATAATTCACTTACCCTTTAATACATTTTGGTTCGATTATCACCCGCTATTAAAATAATAAAATGTATTGAATAAGAAGCTGTAATGTAGCCGTGGCTGGATGAATTTTAGCGTGGCGCCCCGCCATGAAAGAATGAATGTAGCGGAAACCATGAATACTACCAAAACATATCAATACGTGGCTGTCATTCAATTTGGTGGGCAGAGAAACCGCACTCCTACTGTACGTCACATTGAGGTGGGCCTCAAAATAGGAGGGATTTGGATCCTATTTTAACAGCAGGAAATGTAAAAACACTTATTGTCTTTATATCACTCCAATATGACTGTGGACACACTATACCTACACACAGTTCTGTCCAAACAGCTTACAAAAGATGATTTTCATCATAGGTGCCCTTTAAGGGAATTTTGATGTATTTTGCTCAAGCTTATGTATATAAGCATGAATAATTTGTAAAAAGGAATGTTGCATACAAAATTAAAATCCTGACTTATTAAAGGCACAAGCAACCCCCAACAAAAATGTGAGGTCAATTTAATCAACCCCAGAAAATCCAAGATATAAGTGACTTTATTAGAATATTAAGAATATTATTTTCATGAGTATTTTATTAGTAAAGCCAGTTCTGTCATCAGTAATAAATCTCCAGCACATTCTTTCAGATGGAGCAGCATTTACTACACACAATCAGAGTTCACCATCAAAATCGTGTTCATAAGTTAATCGTGTGATAGTGAAATCATTCATTCTGCGATATCATTCGATCATGTCAAAATGCCACATTTATAACATGTTTTTACTTATGATGTGCATGGAAATACACATGACAAGCTTTTGCTTAATCAAGGTTTTGATTTCATATCTCTATATAACAACGTGGTTATTCATGAAACACAAGCCATGGTTACTGATAACTTGGGAATCATGAAAAATACACAGGCAAAATAAAATTAATCCAAGTGGCTCCTGACGATACACTGATTTCTTATAAAGCAAAACAATGTTAGCGCAGTATGTTTATTAATTACAGAGAGGGATGATGTGTATGTTTTATGTTTGTACTTGTGTTTATCCTGGATGCAGGCCTACATGAAAATAAGATCACCTTTGCATAGTTTTAGTTACCAGATTTGATGTGTTATTTTTACTCTGGATTACTTGATTTTGATTGGTCAGTCACAACATTTCAAGTTGCTATTCCCCAATAACAACCGATTAAACAAATAACAAAGACTCATCCAGGTATGCAAGGGTGAGCAGCTATAAAGAACTGTCCCTTTGGTTAAAATGTTGAACATAAGCATTTTATAGTAGCGCTCGTCTTTACTCACTTCAGTTTAGACACACAATGACAAACTTCCTTATACACTTCCCTTTAGGGGAAATCCCTACTGCCATTTTGAAGTTTATACAGAGAGACCAATGACCCTTTGACAAAGACAGAGAGTGATCCTACTTCCTAAGTACACTTCAAGCAGATCCGTATACTTCTCCAACTACACTCAAAAAATATATTTTTACTCTTTACTCTTTACTTTTTTATATTTTTAAATGTTACTTAATTAAAATGCAGCAAAGGTTATTTTTTTAGGTGTATTATCATAGCTAACTAATCTATTTCTTCTTATGACATTAAATATTTAACCTCAGAATGATCTCAAAAGCAGAGCTGAAGTCTGATTCTGTGGGGCTGTGCTTTACAAATCAGCAGCCTAAAATCATTTGCTAGAAATGTAAAAAGTAATGTATTGATTTACATTAAGTCACTAAAATCATTATGCTATATTACATTTTAAATTAAATGAAATTAAATTAAACAAGTAAAATTGTACTCGTAAGCTATTACATTTCTAAAGAAACTATCTCAGCACATTTTACTGTACACAGTACAAGTTCACGAGAGAATTGCTGAATAAGCTGATATGTGTAATGTTACGTAAATACATTTCAAAGATTTCTTTTATTGGTTAAAAGTTAAAAGAGCCTTAAACTAAATCTGATCAGAACAATACCTGATTTTATGCAAGGTATTCATGAAAGTAAAAGTAGAAAACATCATGACTAAGCAAATCAATGTCTGTTGAGTCGTGCAAAAGTTTTCCTTTTAATAATTATCTATGAATTCAATCAAGAATACCAGCTCTCAGTATTCCTTAATGTGGACCCCCATCAAGCTTGAGTGGGTACTTATAGACAGGGGCGCTGGTGATATTTCGTGTTGAGCATGAAATCATGTCATTAACTTGCGCAGTTAAGGCAAAATCATCAACACAAGCACTGAGCTTGTTTTGATGATTTTGCCTTAACTGCACGAGTTAATGACATGATTTCATGCTCAACACGAAATATTCGTGAAAACATTACCAGCACCCAACATAATATACATACAGCTTCTGACAGATTTCCCACCAACATTTTTGAGCTACTGATGCTGATATTTGTGCTATGATAATGCCACTGCCATTCAGGTTTGTCTGGGATTTTCCAACGTAATAGTACCTCATAAATAAAATGTATTGATTAAAAAGCACTATTGGAATTTCATTTAAATGTGATTTTCTGCATACAGTAAGTGGTTTACTGATTTGCATGTAGACACACAACAAATTTCCGAAATCAAATTTTTTATGTAAACTCACTTATTGTTGACTGGACAAATAACAATTCAAAGCTCTGAATTACTTAAATTTAAAGCTCATGTTGTACAATGGTGTGAAATCTGACATTTCTTTTCTCCTCAGGTCTGTGTGGGGCATTTATTCCTTGCATCTTGGGTTGTAAGGTGGCACAGGATAATGGCGACAGCTGCTGTTTGCCTTTCCTACCTGGAGCTATGGTTGCACTGAGGACCAGCATCCGTGACCGATATCATATTAATGTAGGTGATGAAATAGAAACAATCTATAGTTTTAATTCAAGCCGAAATCCATCATTCCATAACACTGTTGATAAAAGTCTAGCACTAAGTGTCTTATCTCTTTTTAGGGGTCTGTCTGTGATGACTGGGTGATCATGACCTGCTGCTCTTTCTGTGGACTCTGTCAGCTGGCCCGAGAACAGAAGGCCAGAGGCTAATTCGGAAATGAAGGAATTGGAATCAATGATTTAAAAAAAACATTTAACATGATTTGCTTTTTTCATAACTGTATTGAAATAACCTATTTCTGTATTGAAATAACCCTTCAACTATACAATATTGGATTCGATTTTATTGCACCTTGCATTACATTTTATACAATAAACCAATCCCTTATTCATTTTTTACATCAATCCGTCTACCTCAATTTAGGCCAAAATTATTATAATAAAATTCAAATAATTGTTAGTATAAAAATATGTATTTACAGAGATTTCTCTGCATGACAAATAAAAACAACGCGCCTAGGCTACACTGCTTATTTGTCTGATCTGACTTTGTTGGTTCCTCTTTCTATTCCTGGGAGGAGAAACTCCTGTTTAAAAGAGAAAGATTTCTTCTGATAGCTGCAAAACTATCGGAAAGTATTTCATGAAGGTAAGGTACTAACTCGTATTCATTTTAAAATCCAGAGCTTGCTTTTTTAGCAAAGATTTGAGAGCTTGTATTACTTTGACTTTGAGTTCTCTGTTTGTTTTGCTCACCTCTCTTTGTACTTTAATGTTTCATTAGCAAAAGAAGTTTTCATCCAGTTACATGTTAACTTTAAGTAAAGTGTTTAAGTATTGACTTTATTTGTACTTCTTTGATACAATCTAGTTGTATTTTTAAATAAAATTGTTTAGAGAAGTCGCTGATTGGGGAATGGGGAAACTGTCAGTTAATATGAGTTATTAGAGAAGCGTGACAAATACATTTTGTCTGTCTGCATTCATATAAAGTGCACAGTATAAATGAGTACACCAAAATTCATTGAAAATGAATCATTTATAATAATTTCTCAGTGAATCTAGACTGTATTTTAGTGCATTTAAAAACAAAACAGTTTGTTTAAACAGTTATATTTCCTTTTTTTTCATTAAAATTTAATTAATTGGGGTGTGATAATATTCCCACAGTGATCTTATAAGATTAATTCCAGTTTTGGTTTTGGAACTGACTAATCTAATATATATATACACAAACATGTTATTGTAGCATCCATAACAGAATGTATGAATGTAAAATGGTTGTACTCATTATTACTCATTCATTTATTACTCACTGCACTTTCGCTAACCACAGTCATTTTATTAATTGGTAATATATGAAATAAATATTTAAAACATCTATTGGTTGTTCTAGCTTTTATTTATTACATCCAAAGATAAAAAAGTATGTTTGACACTTCAGATTATATAAATTATAACCTCAATCTTTTTTTTCTCTTTAGTAGCCGGCTGTTAAACTCTCAATACTGGACTAGACGCAGCTCTCACAGAGTGAAAGGCTTTGTAATGTTGGACTCAGTTATTAGGAATTACATTTAAAAGTGGAACTGAAAAATATGGCATATTCTGCATGCCACGAACTGATGCTAAAGGCTACATTCATCTGTCTCATAAAACTTGCCTGCAGCTACAGTTTCAGAAGTTGCATAGAGATCCCAGATTCTAATCATACAATCTTCACATGTGTTAAAAGTTATGAACGAGACATAACTGCGATAGTGAGTGATGTATTTCCCACTGCATTAAATCTTACAATCTCTCGTAGCAACATTGAATATGTGCAAAGTCAAAGCTTCGATCATCTGCCCAATCTGACTGCTCTGATACTGGACGCTAACCATATTACTAACATCGACAAGGATGCATTTAATAATCTACACCATCTTCAGACATTAAATCTGTCCTGCAACAGCATATCATTTCTCCACCGGGATGTCTTCAGTGAACTCCATAACCTCACACAGTTGCTCCTGGGAAGCAATAAACTGACTAATCCTGATAAGTATCTGTTTTCAAGTCTGACAAACCTAAAGATTCTTGACTTACGTAGAAACCACTTGTATAACTTTTCCTCTGTGGTTGAATGCATAACGAACCTGACTACCTTGATAAAACTGGATCTTTCTTTTAACAAGCTGACCACCCTGCAACACTCCACCTATCTGCCAGAGTCACTTGCCTCGCTATACCTCAGCGATAACAAGCTAAAGACACTGGGATGTGCCAAGTCTTTCCTAATGAATGTCAAAGTGCTGGATCTCTCAGACAACAAAAATCTGGCATCCAAATCTTTTCTTGGCCTGAAACTGGAGAATATAAGGTACCTGCGGTTGCGCTTTACCAATATCTCCATTTTCAAACTTCTTACTTATCCCAATGTGCATCCGTGGCACATTGACTTTTCTGGCCTGAAGCTGAAGACCTCCCATGCACTGAGTTCACTGTGTGTCCTTATGCGAAATCACAGCCATAAAGATTTACAAATACCTAACATGTTCCTCCAGAGCAATTCTATAGGAGCTCTAAAAAACAATACATTTCGTTATTGCCCCAGTATCACACATGAAATGGACCTCTCACGGAACGAGCTGAAAAGCGTCGGCTGCTTGCAGTTTCTCCACAATCAGACTCAACTGAATAGTCTCAAGATGGAGCATAATCATCTGACCAGGCTAATATCCTGCAACAAAGCAGAAAAGCATAATAGCCTGACAAACCTGAGCTACCGATACAACCGTATTCTTCAGATCAGTGGTTATGCCTTCAGCAATACCCCAAAATTACAAACACTGGAGCTGAACATCAACATAATTGCTTATATGGACCATAAAGCCTTAAGTGGGCTCATAGATCTCAAGACTCTTCGACTCGACAACAACCTTTTGAGTGATATCTACAATGACAGCTTTGAAGATCTCACTAACCTGAAGACTCTCAACCTGCGCAACAATCAAATAGCTGTCATTTTCAACTACACCTTTCAGAATCTGTCTAAACTAGATATTTTAGATTTAGGCGGGAACAAGATCTCACAGCTGAAGCCGCATGCTTTTGATGGGCTCTATAGCTTGAGCAATTTGTATCTAGACAGAAATCATCTTAAAATGATTGATGTCATACTCTTTGGGAAACTCTCTGGCACCCTGCAGGTGCTTGATTTGCAGGGTAACAAGATTGTGTATTTTACAGAACATACACACTCGCCGTTTAAAAATATGTCTCGACTTTACGACCTGAAACTTAATGGACAGCAACCTAGCGGCATTAACTTGTTGCCTAGTGCATTTTTCCGTGGTCTAACTTCTCTGAAAAGTCTGTATCTCACCAACAATCATATTATTGGATTTGGTGATGAAACGTTTGACGACCTGAAAAACTTGGATTACCTAACACTGGACAACTCGTGTGCTGGGGTAGCCCAGCTCCAATCTGGAATTTTCAAAAACCTTCAAAAACTAAGGACGTTATCTCTTGAGAACATGGGTATTAAATCTTTTTCAAAAGATGTTTTCGGAAATCTCACAGGACTGAAGACGCTGCATTTGAATCGAAATCCCATGATGTCTTTGGACATTAGTTTACTGGACAATCTGACTAATCTAACGTACATCGACATGCGCAGTTGTCCTCTCAGTTGTGGCTGCCATAACAGTGATCTACAGAACTGGACCATAATGAATAAGAGGCTCCAATTTCCACATCTTTTCAATATCACATGCCCAGACCACCCAGGCTCATATTTTCACAACTTTGACACTAAAGTGTGTTATTTGGACATAGAGCTCTACTTTTTTTCCTCAACCTTCACATTGACAATTTTAATAACCTTAATACCACTTCTCTATGTCAAACTTTACTGGAAATTCAAGTATGGCTACTATGTGTTTCGATCGTGGTTTGGAGAACAGTGGCGTCGCTTAAGGGACCAGGAGGAAAAATACAATTACGATGCCTTTGTTTCCTACAATTCGGCAGATGAGGACTGGGTAATGGAACAGTTACTGCCAAACCTTGAGGGTTCTTCATTTCGCCTGTGCCTCCACCACAGAGATTTTGAGCTGGGCCGTGATATTGTCGACAACATCGTAGCTGCCGTCTATGGCAGTCGTAAAACAATCTGTGTGGTCAGTCAGAGCTTCCTCCGCAGTGAATGGTGCTCACTAGAGATTCAGTTGGCCAGCTATCGCCTCTTCCAAGAAATGCAAGATGTGCTTTTGCTTGTCTTTCTGGAGCCCATCCCTGAACGTCAACTGTCCGCTTATCATCGCATGAGGAAAGTCATGCTCAAAAAGACTTATCTGCAGTGGCCTGGGTCAAACTGTTCTGATCCAAACAGTGCAAAAGAACTGTTCTGGAATCAGTTAAAGAGAGCTCTAAGAAGCAGCAACATTGGAAGCCAAGAGGAGCGGAAGATGGATGACAATGATCAGAGGAGAAAAGAGAAAGTGTGTGCGAACAAGGAGGAAAGAGAATATTTTGTTAATCAGACACCAACAGAAGATGAAATATATTACCTTATGCCCTAATTACACTGACACACACACTGTACATATACAGTGTGAAGTCTATTTGTTTTATTTAGACTAAAATAAAAGCAGTTTTTAGTTTTTACATACCATTTTAAGGTCAAAACTATTAGCCCCTTTAAGCGAAATTTTTTCCGAAAGTCTACAGAGCAAACCATCATTATACAATAACTTGCCTAATTACCCTATCCTGCCTAGTTAACCTAATTAACCTAGTTAAGCCTTTAAATGTCACTTTAAGCTGTATTGAAGTTTCTTAATAATATCTAATAAAATATTATTCCAAAGATAAAATAAATCAGTTATTAGAAATGAGTTATTAAAACTACTATGTTTAGAAATGTGTAGAAAAATCTTCTCTCTGTTAAACAGAAATTGGGGAAAAAATAAAGGGGGGCTAATAATTCTGTCTTCATGTATATATATATATATATATATTAATCTGTGAAATATAAACTCGATTAACTGACTTCAATAAATTTGACAGGCTGTAAATGATGCATATATGTATATACAATATGTTTGTAGCTTCTTTTATGTTTAGCATACAGTTTTACTACTTTAACAACTATTTCAGAAAAGTGGTCCAAGTTTTCTTTCCTCCCAAGTCTTTTACAAAGATGTACAAAATAAGGATCTGAGGAATAAAAAACATTTGAAAATCTGGAACTGTTTTGAATTTTTATTATGCTTTTGTGGTGAAAATGTAAAGCTGTATAATGCAAAAAGTAAACAATTACATAAACTAATAAGTAAGAGTTTCCCAATGTAAAATGCAGTTTTTCAACTTTTAAGTGTTACACAGTTTAGTGTTTACATTTCAGTTTACAACAAATTATATTACCAGTGTAAACCGTGAAATTAGTTTCATGTAAACATTTCAATTTTGTACTGCCTTATTGAAGAAATATCTCAAAATCATGTGACCGTTTTCATAGAATACTGAACTTGAGTAGAAATAATAAAAGTCCAGCCTAAAATGTATTTTAAAGAAATCTGACTAAATTAATAACCAATGGAAATAAATAATCAAGCAGCATCATTTGTTGTAGATAACACACTTACCCCATTTCAACAACTAAGTTTCAATATCAGTGCAGCATTAAGAGTAATTTGATATTAAGAAGTTATTCACTCTTACTACCTTTTAATTAGTATATAAAAATACACTAAAGAAATCATGACTATACATAATGTGAGCATGCTAAACTCCCAATCTGAAATCACATGTAGAGGTGATGGTCTTTTTGAAACAATAAAAAGTTAAATCAGTATTGTGAAGGGGAAGAAATTATTCACACAAAAACAGCAAGCAAATAATTGCTTAGCAGAACCAGTGATGATTCTCTCTGGTCAATTCTCTTCTCTAAGGGAAAAGGTGAGGGTAAAATGGTGTGTGTGACTGTGACCTGGGACAAAGAGTCATAATACTCGGATATTCTGACCTGTGTTGGGTGTTAGATGGATGTGGACAGCGAAAAAAAGGCTCATACTGAAATCCCTCTGTAAGATAAGATGCTGAGAACGAGAAAGGAGACGTTTTTTTTCTTTCATCCTGAATTTGTAACTGATGGGACCAGAAGCTGGATCCTCCAAATGAAGCTTCTTGTGGTCTTTGTTTCCTGCTGTCATAAAATTGATATGAATCAATATTAACATTTGTGTCTTCTCTAAACTGCTGAGAGATTTTGGACAGATCTAAATCTACATTAGTCCAGCTCTCCCCTCTGCTGCGGAACTGCTGCTGGGAATGTGGATTTACAGGATGATCCTCCCAGGTTGGGGCTTTGAGTATAGGTGCAGCATGCTGGGTGAAGATCTGGTCCTGGTTGAAAAGCTCTCCGATGGGATGCTGATGAGATCTGAAGCTATTCTGAGACAACATAGCTGGTCTCCTCCACTGGTCAAACTGCAAAAGACAGACCAATAAACTCATTTGCAAAAATGCAATTCCAGCATTATAACATGTCAGATTTGCAGTAAAAACTTGAAACATAAATACACATAGAATGAATACGTTAACAGTATATTGAAACATCTTTTTATATTTTCCAAAAAATTAACCACAGAGTTAAGGGATCAGAAAAATATTAGTAAACCTGTTATATATTTTAACATGTGTTGTGGATGTGACCAAATATGTATGCAAGTTTAAAGTATACAACATACTTTGTAAAAATCCTGTGAATTCAACTGTGCAACCCAAAAGAATGTAATTTTTTATTATATATTAATTATTTTTTATAATTATTTTTTTATTTTTATTATTATTATTTTACATTTCTGCATTTATAAGAAAAAAAGCTTTGTTATGGATGTCCTAATCTACCCATTAACTGTATTGAAGTGTCAGATTTGAAATTGACACTTGTATGACTTCGTTTTAAAATGTTGACAAAGATATTTTTGAGTATTTTTACAGTACTTTATTGTACAATGTGTTTTGCTATTTTGGTGAAAAATTTTATTTTTAAAAAACATTTTTCCTAAATTTAAAGTTTGACATGCAAGGAATCTCTTAACTTTACAATTTCTTAGCTTCTTTAGTTATTTATAACAAATCTAGCATTAAGCCCAGGTCAGATCACACAACTTTGTCATGATTTTGGCAAGATTTCCTTGATGTAGGATGTTGTGGGGAGTCATAAAAAACAAATGAGTGTCATGACACAAGATTCAATCGTTTTTTTCTTGTGTAATGTGGCATAGTTCAGGACAACTGATAAAATGTCTGTGACATTTCACGACACCATCGCAGAAAGTCTAGCATGTCTAATTTTTTCACTGATTTTCATGATGAGTTTCGTCACGTGGGTGACATTGGACAATAGGAGCAAATAATTTTTCAGTTATATCGCAGGTGCTGTCGTTAATCCGTGGGTCAGGTAATCAAAAAATAGGGTGCATGTTTACTTATGGGTGGATAAGATCAATCATTGGTTATGCAAATTTTACCTACTTTCTCTAATTATTAAAATGATTTAAGCAATTTTATTTGACAGACATGCACAAATATGCCGACATCTCCATTCTCACAATGAGTTTCTGAGTTCTCGCAGCCTTTGACTGAGTTCGCTGTTCCGAGGCAATCTTGGAAACACGTTCAGTGCTGCTAATACACTGTAAAAGCCTGTCTTGCTTATTCAAATTACTTGATTAAACTGAAACTCACCAGCAATGGATGATTTTGTCATTAAAAATGAAAAGTTTAAAATAAATTTCTCTGAAACTGTGAATATTTCACTTCAATTTTATTTAGGCTAGATTATTTTATTTAACAAAAGTTTGTGCTTTGGCGCTGAACCATAAAGTGGACTGGTTTTGAAGCACTTTACCTCAAATGTTATTCGTTATTCTTGTTTATCTAGTAGATAACTGACGAACAAAAAATACATTAAATTTAAGATACAAATTATACCAAACGAAAATTGTTTCAAAAAGATATTTTGATAGTTTGTGCCCATCCACTACTCGACTGTGCAGGTGGATGATTTGTTTCGCGCCGTGGATTGTTGTATCACAAACCTCTGTCATATATTTGCTATTTTTTTAATACGTCAATATTTTGTCTTGAGCATCTGATTTTTCCTTGGTGCTGATGTGCTTTTATTTCCTCCATCTCATTCACAGTAATTTCAGGTGAGGAAGTGTTTAATAAGCAACTCATGGCTGGAAAATTGACATTTAGATTTAAAAGAAAATATCTTAATATTAAAAAGGAAATATACATTTGATTATATCAATGTCATAACGAATGGCCTTAAATAATGTAGCCTAGTTGTCAGCAAGCATGAGTGTTTATTGAGATTGACAAAAGATTAAAACAAACATTGAAATGAATAAGATAAGAAACATTGGTATAGCAAAACTTGTGACTGCTTTGGGAAAAAGCGCTCGTCATAAAAAATCACGGGATGACTGATCATGAAGAAACATGTAGTCTGGCACATTTGTTACCCAGGACAAGTCAAGATTTTATCAAGACAAAATTTCATAATCTGATGATGACTTTCGTAACCGACAATAAAAATTGTGTGATCTTACCAGGGCTTTAGTTATGTGGTTTAGAGAAATTAAACTATATGATTACATTGACTCACCATGTCCACCTGTGATTGTTGTGGTTCTTTTAGGAAGAACTGAGGAGAAGAGATCTTCCACTCTTGTACCTTACGTTTCTTGGTGGACATACCCCTGTCCTGATGTCGAGGAACTTGATCTGACAAGAAATTTTGCTGTACGGCACTGTCTAGGATGCAAAGAATTCATTATAAACATAAATCATGTACACAACACTATTTCAGTAACATTTTAATAACATTTTCCCCTCCAAATCTAACAATGCTATTCATACATGCTTTGATTTGAGCTTTAGAGTTAAAGGGAAGTTGTTTTTTTTACTATATAAACCAACATGAACAAAATAAGATTATGGAACTTTAAGCTTTATTTAAAAGCTGCATTTCAAAAGTATTTCTCCTTTATGTTGGACACTCTCAGTTGTCACTTTCCACAAACTTCAAAAAAAGTCCCATACCTGTCCAAATCAACATGTTGCTGGTGTTACACCTATCCTCAATCTCCACTGCATGGCTAAATGGTGAACGGTTTTCACATGTCTGTTCTGTGCTTAGCTGAGAGGCTTTTTGCTTCCCATTCAAGGATGAACGTAGCATGTGCAGGTTGTGATTTAACTGGAAGCTGTGTCTTTTTTGTAAAGTCTGCATCAGTGTCTTCTTACACTTATCCAGTAGGGAGCGCTGATGGCTTGGCACATAGAGGTCTGAAGCCGAGCACAAACGTTTGGCCAGCCTTTTTACTCCTTCTCTACAAGACACTGACATTTCCTCCTCCTGCTTGTCATTGTTTGCTAATTGTCCAGCCCCTGAGTCCAGTCCAGGTAAAGAGGTTAAAGGCTGCCGATCTTCCATGTTTGGGAATTCCACTATTGCAGAGGTTTCCTCAAATCTCTGAATATGGTTTCCATCATCAGGGGTCCTGAGAGTGCTTGTTTGTGAAATATTAAAGTTATGCTTATTAGTTTCACCTGGAGTAGAGCAAAACTGGTGAACTGGTTCATTTTCTGAGGATGACAAAATCACTTGTTCAGGTTCTTTTGGACTATTTTGCTGTTTTTGGCTATTATTACCTTCCATTACAGTTCTGGTGTTTCTTCTATGCTTCTCATCTACACTTGATGATGCTGTAGGAGCTGAGACTTCTAGCTGTCTATTAGTCTGGAAACCACTAGTTTTTTCCCCAGTGAGTTCTTTTCTTGAAGTTTTCCTCTTGATGTGTGGGGGTGAATTGTTCTCTGGTTCCAGTACGTCTTTGAAAATGCAGTCCTGGTCTGAATCAGGTACTAATGGAGGTAGCTGTGATCTAATGTGCACCATAGACTGTTTTCTCTGCTCCTTTTTATGGTTATCTTGCTTTATTTGCTCGCTCACCAGTCGTTCAATATCCAACGACCTAACCTCATTGCTGAAAAGGCCTTTGATGGAGGTAAGGCGTCCTTCAGTTATGATGCTTGGCTTCTGGGGGAGGAATGGCTTGGCGAATGGCCTCTCATTTCTAGAACTAGACATTGGATGGATGTGGTGGCGCTGGGTTTTCTCGCCAACTTCTTTTCTGTTTTGCTGAGGGCATGGCTGAGACCTGCTTCTCTCTTGACCTCGAATCTGATTCCTCTCCTTCCTGGTTTTAAAACGCCTCACTTTATGTGCAGAGTTGCAAAGCACGTCTGTTTTCAAGCTGTTGCTTTCTGTAACGTTGGGGCACGAAGACTTGGCTTTGCTACTGTGCTGTTCGTTGGATGTCTTTGGCAAGTTGTGTTTAAAGCTTTTGGTGAAAGGCTGGCTCATCTTCATCTTAAGACTGTAAAACAAAAGTTATTAACAAATTAATTTGTCATACTAAAATAATTTTGACTATAAGTAAACAATAATAATGCTATCCACGATATGTTAAAACATTGTGGTTAACACTGAGCACACTCAACAAACGAGTTTACCAACCTACCTCAAATAAAGAGCTTTTTTCTGGCCAAACTGTCAAAATAAATACAGTTTCATATTGAATGTTTATCAATTGGACTCGGTGTGCCGTTAGGTTTTACCTTTACGTTGCTCGGCAACGTGCTTCCATAAATCATCAAAACCGCATCCGGGTAAGTAATAATAAACATATTTTTGTCAAGAGAATTGCTGTCAAGTAATGCTGAAATGTTTCACGTACATTTGCAAACTTATACACGAAACTCATTTATATGACGTCCATAAGGCGTTTATCGGAGTTTAATGTTATCTCATAGGTCGATCGTGCTCGGCTATCTGCCAGTAATGCCTGGTTCGATATTCCAGCTTCCGGGGTTTGGCAGCTGACCGCTGGCTGACTGATTCAACACAAAACTCTGCTGTAGAACATTTGTCGGTAACGATATTTCTTTGATTTAGATTAATGCGTCGACATATGTGATAACGTGTATTCAAATATATTTATTTGCCTGATATTGTGACGCAATGTCCAAACGCGTTTGCGTGTGTTGTAAATGGAAAGCATCTGCATGCTAAGTGCTACATTGGCTATATTAACGTTAGTTGCTTATCTGTAAACACGTTTAACTAGTTTCAGGACCTTATGATGTAAACGTTTAATTGGTATCCAAAAATGTGCACGCTATCTCCATAATAGTTTTTTTCCTGGCTTGTTTGTGGAGAGACTACTGATATGCAAACTTTATGCAGAATAGCACAAACAGACGAGTAAAGCTGCGTAAAAGTAACTCTATTCGTGCTTGCCACAGGAGATGAAAGGCACAAAATCTAACCTGTGCAACTTGAATTTGATAATTTTCATATTTATAGCATTTTTTTTTACGTTTAGGCACAAAAATGCTTTAAGTATGCAACTTGCATTTGATATTTTTGCATTACTTAAAGCTTTTTTGTGCTTAACTGTAAAACATCAGATGTGTTTTGTTTAATGCAAAGATCATGGAGAAAATGTGACCTGCCATGTCCCTCTGTCTTTCCTCAGGAAGTGATGAGTGGAGATTCAAACCCTGCAGCCACACCCACCCCCTGTCAGGACATACAGGGAGATGGACGATGGATGTCATTGGTGGTTTTTTAAATAATATCATAATTAAAAAGATATTAGTGCGTTTTGTCTAGATATGATATCAGTATTATGCTGCTAAAATGCTCTTATCTGCTTTTTTTCATATGCAAATAGAGTTATAATAACATTGTCTTGTCTTGCAGCACAATCGGTTTGTATCAGACAGTAAAGGAAAAGAGCCTGATGTTCTGTTTGTTGGAGATTCACTCATCCAGCTTCTTCATGAGTTTGAGGTATAGCAAAGAGTGCATGTGCACTTGATACACAGTCACTTACATACACAAAGAGGATAAGAATATTCAAGCCTCAAAACAATAAATGTGTAAGGCAACACTAAAATGTGATCTGCTAAGACACTTCCATACATATATAAATGATCTTTTCTTGTTGGCAGGTTTGGAGAAAATTGTTTTCTCCTCTCCATGCTCTGAATTTCGGGATTGGTGGAGATGCTACACAGCATGTGCTGTGGAGGCTCATCAATGGAGAACTGGATTACATCAGTCCAAAGGTATATTATTTAAGATATTCATCATCATTTAAGTTGTTTAGCTATTATTTTATTCAAAAATATACACAAAGAAACAAATACTATTCAAAAGTTCACTCAAATTTAAGTTAAAAAATTACTTGCAGAAACAAATGAAGGAGACCTTAACACAACAGAATAGAGGAAGTTGATGGTTTCTCATGTCTGTTTGTGTGCAGGTGGTGGTATTGTGGGTCGGCACTAATAATCATGGTCAAACACCAGAACAGATCTGTGGAGGAATCATGGCCATCATAAATGTGATCCATCAGAAGCTGCCCCATTCTCACACTCTTGTACTGGTTAGTAATTTCAGCTTCTCTCTCACGCTCACAGCATTCATTATATTCTTATTTATTTATTTATTTAGTGGTCGTTTTTAATTACTATTTTGTTTAGTTTGTTAATATTGTCTATCTATTAAAAAATGCCGTGCTGTAGGCTATTTTGACTTGATCTAAAGAGAAATCGGAAACAAAGGGGCTTTAAATAATTTTCATACAATAATTTTCATTGTAATATAATAAAAAAATAATAAATCAAATAATAAAGGTGTGTAACAGTACATGTGTTTGTTCAGAACTATCAAGGTACAGTCTCAGACAATGAATACAGTTAAACCAGTTGTGGCAATCACTGAAATTATGCAAAAAGGCCACGGCAGATTCACACAATATAATATTTTTGCATCTGAAAATGTGAGATGCAGCACTCACTCAGGTTCTAACATGTCATGGCAACTTACTACTATAAACAGTAGCTTGCAGTGGTTACCGCTGCGTGTTCTTCTGATTGGTCCACTGCTTTGAAACTCACGTTAATGAGTGGTGCTGCGTGTAAAAGTTGAAATTCTTTTATCTTGACAAAGCATCTTATAAAAGATGACAGTCGAGTACGAAGTGCTGTTAAAAGTGTGAGCGTATGACGATCTTAACTCTGAAAACTAGACTGACACAATTTTAATTTATTAGAACTTCTATGTTAAGCTCCTTTGAGACAGTCTACATTGTATAAGTGCTATAGAAATAAAGATGAATTGAATGATCACGCATGTCCATCTAGCATGTTTACATAGAAATACAATGGAATTACAAGTCATTCTGTGTGCACATAAGCCAGTCTGAATCCCTTCTTCATACACACAAGAGCAGGATGACCAAGAATCGTCCACTGCAGCTGCTCACCCATCCAACAGATGGAGGGATCTCCCTTTCCAGCATGTCATTAAAATAGATTTCGGTTTTGAATCTTACTGAATCAGAATTTTTAACATTTTATTAAAAAAAAAGTTTTTAATTTAATATCTTTGTTGAAATAAAAAACACATCTGTAATACCCTGACGTTTCCCAAATACGTGTATATTTCTTTGTAACATGGTTTTTTAATTAAAATTACAAAACACAGAAGAGTTGAGTATTTTTACCTAGAACTACCATATTGATCAAAATGGCACTTCAGTGTCTGCTACTTTTCTCCATGACATCCTGCCAACAAAAACATAACTTTCAAAACAGCATATTCAGTGCTGTGAATAAGCCTTGCTTGTGAAAATGAAAATTTAATTGAGGCGCAGACATTCGCCAGTGGTCTGACTATGCGTTTATAGGCTGTATTACCAAAAAGATTGGATTTTTAGGGTGGTGATTTAAATATAGCGACAGACATTCAAAGCTTAAATGTAATATTTCAATAGAAGCTTTGAATGTAAATCTGACTAGGGATGCACCGTTATCATTTTTGTTTTATCCGATCCCGATACCAAAATTTTAAGTATCGACCGATACAGATCTGATCGCAAAACTGTGCCGTTTTTTTTATTTAACATTTTTTAAGCATAATACATTTTTATAGTTCTTGTGATAAACTTAAATTATATATCGTCTTTAGTAAAAAATAACAGACCTGTAGGCCCACTGTATAGGACTGTTACGAACCCATTTTTTACGGCTTGTCTTGGGAAGGGGTTAGCAACATAAAAGGACACGGAAATCAGAAGTACAATTCTCTATTTATTTAGAGACCAGAAAATAAATGTCCTATCAAAATAAGGTGGCAAACAAAAATATAGATAATAAATTAACCAATATTTCTCAATTGAAACCATTACTTAAACCAACAAACATACACAAAACATAAATAAAACACAAAGAAAGCATAGATCAACAATGAATTAAATAAACGGCAACAACACCAGCATGGCTCCTCAGTAGCGGCTGCACAAGACGTGCACAGAAGTCTCGGACCTTCATCAGGACAAGATACAGAGAGATTCTCAGCAAGTAATTACCAGCTCTCTGGTATCTGCAGACACTTCCAAAACTTAGCAGCACAAAGGGAAGAAATCAGTGCGTTGAGGATCTGTCCAATGTATTATTGAGTCTTTTCTAATTCAAAATTCCAGGTAGCCCTACTTTTTGTGTGTGAAGAGCAGGAAATAACCCTCTCTACTCCAGTGTTGCGAATGCGATCTGCTTATCTAACAGAGACCGAGCAACATGATTTAGAAACAGAAATGAACTCATTGCTGCAGGTCAAAATGGACCCATTTAATGCAAAACCAAATACGTTTCTCCACTGATTATTTACATTAACAGGAACAAATAGTTTTGGGGAGAGTTTTCGTGTTGTCATGAACGTGACGCAACTTGAATTGTGAATGAATGAAGACTGACTGACAGGTGGAGTGACTTGAAGAGCTATATTAAACATGAATTTAAGCACTTGAATATTCATCTGCGTAACAGTAACCGTTTTCTCTATGTTCATTATTCCTTTTTTAATTGACATTAGGCAGTGTTTGGAACAAATGGACCAAACGTTTTGGATATATTGTAATGTAATACTATTCTTTCATCTCCACTAGGGGTTACTGCCGAGAGGTAAAAGCCCAAACCCTCTCCGCGAGCGTAACGCCAGTGTGAATGCTCTAGTCCAGGCTGAGGTGGCCTCTCTGTCTCACGTCTCCTTTCTGGACATGGACCCAGGGTTCGTTCACTCAGACGGCTCCATCGCACACCAGGACATGTATGATTACCTGCACCTCACGCCTCATGCCTACCAGAGGGTCTGTGAGCCTTTACACGAACACCTTAAATCCCTGTTAGAAAAACACGCTCCCTGAACACACTCAATACAGCATAAAACAGCCTTTCCTGTGTGACGACAGACGTCTCATCCTTTATGCTCTACAAGCAGAGCCTTCTAGAGATACAAACACCCTCAGGAAAACCCATGACTGTTTAATACACACAAACATACATCACATGCTTTCCGTCAGTGTGCGTTACTGCTTTCTGGTCACTACAATGATGCTATTCTTTATTGAGGTTTATAACGGGAGAATTCATCTAAATATAAGAAATATATCATGTTATTTCTCATGTCATTCCAAATATTGTGGAGTTTTTCTTTGGAGAATCGACCAAACATTGACCCAAAACAAAAAATTTAGTTATTTAGTCAGACATAATAAATAGTCAGAGGTTTGGAACGACATGAGGGTAAGTTAATAATTCCCTTTTTTTTTTGGTGAACTAATTTCTTTACACAAAATTGATACTACATTCCAAAGCCTGTGCTCATATAAACAAAAAAGTAACAAAGTAGTCGTGTATTTTGCGGTGTAATATTGAACTCGATGACACAATGACTTGGATCGATGGAAGAACTTCTTAAGCTATTTGTGTTGGAAACAACAGCAGACATTATTGCCCTTCAGAGGCTGACATCCATTTGTTATTTGTTGAAAGGAACAATACGGGCTATTTTGCTTTTGTTCGCCGGTATTGGATCTTCACATGCCCATAGGCTCTCTTCTAAGAAAAGAGACGACTCATGTGATGATGCACTTGTGATAAAAAGGATAGTTCATCCCAAAAAAGAAAATTCTGCCGTTTGTTTACTTTTTACTTGTTTATAATCTTCATATGTTTCTTTCTTCTGCTGAACACAAAAGAAGATATTTTGAAAAATGACAATTGACTTTAGTGTTTTGGAAGTCAATGATCACCAATTTTCGGCTTTCTTTAAAATATTTTCTTTTGTGTCCAGCAAAATAAAGAACTTATTATAAAGGTTTGTAACCACTTCAGGGTGAGTAAATAGCAAGAACATCTTCATTTCTGGGTGAACTATACCTTTAAAATGATTCCTTACGGTTTAACCTTTTGCTCTTTGCTGGAGATTCTTTGTGATGAACATTGAATTAGTTTCATTTATTTTTGTACAGTATTTTTGAAATGAATTCTCTCTACCGTACATGTCCGGTTTATATCTCTTTAGTTAATTTAGTGTTGTTCCAGAATATTTTAAGTTCTGTAATTTTGCCACCAAGAGTGTCTGAAATATTTACACTATGGATGAAGTCTTAAAATCTTGTAACTAAAGGCAAGGAATGGGTGTTGGTGGTCTGTGCATGACTCGGCTTCTGATAAGCAGAGAATTTAAATCATAAGTGGCCGATTGCTGTCTTGGTTTTTATTGCTGTACGTATTACAGTCAACCAGTCGTCACGTTCAAATGGTGTCGAATGTGGTTAAATGTGTGATTCTGCTGCTGCTTTATCCTTGTATTTGTACTTGTGTCTTGTGAACGTCGTCATCCTCAAGGAGTCTTGTGTGATTCCAGGAATTGTTTCCTCATGGCGTTGAGATTCCAGTCTGAGGGGTTACATGTCATGGCTGGTGCTGCGATAAACAATTGTCATGTTAAATGGTGGAATAAACCTTAAGAAACGTATTAAATGTATTGCTTTGGAATTTCTTTCGAAAAACTCTCCTTTATCACGTTTAGGTTATAAGTTCACAACATGGTTTATAAGCATACAAGTTAAAAGATGAAAACGTTTGAAAGGACAGAGATTAGGTTTGTCAAATAAACTCATTATATTTACTCAAATATACTGTGCTATTCAAATGTTTGGGATCAGGTTCTCAAAGGTTTCTTTTTTGTTTGTTAAATCTTTAAATCACTTGAAACCTAAAATACACACAAAAGGAACTCACTATAGATATATCGATCAACTTTTTATCAATGTAGCAAAAAACACGTTTTGTCTAGGGACAGTTGTGAAAAACATTTTTGATCCACTTCAGATGATGACTACTATATCACCACCTCAGGTGTACACTGGTTTCTGATAATTTAATGGCTTTAAAAAAGAAGAATTTATATTTATTCCTGAAGCAAAGCTAACATTTTAATGAAAAAGAAAAGAAAGACATAATAGTCTGATCTGTTGGACGTAGCACAGTGCTCATTCGGTAAAGGCACAGCTAAACAGATGTGTTTTAAGTCTTGATTTGAATGTACCTAATGTTGGAGCACATCTGATCATTTCTGGAAGCTGATTCCAGAGGGGCGTAGGAGCTGATGGCCGATTCACCCTGCTTTGACTGAACCCTCTGAATTTCCAATTTACTTGATCCTAATGATCTGAGGTTTGTATTCAGTGAGCATATCTGTAATGTATTGAGGTCCTAGGGCATTTAGTGATTTATAGACAAGAATTAATACTTTAAAATTCTGAATGAAACTGGGAGCCAGTGTAAAGACCTTTGTGTTATGTGTTCTGATTGTTTGGTTCTGGACAGAATCCTGGCAGCAGCGTTCTGGATGAGCTGCAACTGTCTGACTGTCTTTTTGGAAATGCCAATGAGGAGTCCATTACAGTAATCCACCCTGCTGCTGATAAAAGCTTGAACAAGTCCTCACTGGAAACAAAGCAACTAATTCTTGCAATGTTTTTGAGATGATAGTATGCTGTTTTACTTACTGCTCTGACATGACTATTGAAATTCAGATCTGACTCCAGAATCACATCAACATTCTTGACCTTATTTTTGTTGTTTGACCCTCAGTATTAAGTGTTGCATGTTTATTTTATAAGTTATTCTTATTATGCTTAATCAATGCTCATTTAAAAATAAAAAACAATTGTGCTTAAAATTATTTATTTTAGTTTTGGTTTATTTAAAATATATCTTAACATAACAAATACCTTAAAAAACATTACATTACAAAACAAGCAAACAAAACAAATAAACGCTGACTGACCTCAAAATACATTGATAAGACTTTAGAATAATGGTCCATTAGTTATTGTATTTTCTAACATTAACTTGGTGTGAATAAGCTTGTAAAGGATTTATTAAGCATAGTTCAACATTAATTAATGGATTGGTAACAGCCAAATTTATGCTTGTTAACATCAGTTAATGTATTAGGAGTTAACATGAACAAATTTTATTTAACTTAAATTACATTAAAGTTAACGAATATTAATAAATACAGTAATAAATGTATTACTAAGTGTTTGTTTATGTTAGAAAATAGATAAACATTATTTTAAATGTTACCCATACATTTTATATTAACAAAAATCATGAAATAATAATTAAAAAATAATAATTTTAGGGAACTAGGAAAGAAAATTCATTCAAATTAGTTTGTTATGCGTTATTCAATTATGTTTTCAGAAAGCTTGCTTCAGGGTCTATTATACTGAGAACAGTGGGTCTCCTTGGGCTGTGTGATTTGAAGTCAGTTGATTTTTCATATTGTGTCACTGCACAAATAAAGTTAAGTAACTCTTGATGCCCATAAGCTGATAAGCCTCAGGAAACTGGCTGGGGCATGTCATTGGTATACACAAAAGAGTGTCAGATGACACATGATGTCAGGCTGTGATTCAGACTGTCAAAGGTAAAATTACAGTTTTAGGACATCTATAAATCAGCCAGTGTCAAGTGTTAGACACTCAAATGTCCATCACATTATAGATCTTGCATGTTAGCATAACACAGGTAGATTTGCAGGTAGAATACAGTTTCCCTTGATTATATCTGTTTTGGAAGCCCACTTCAAGATTTTAAGGTAGGTCTACGCAGGGCCGGATTAACCAATGGGCCTTATGGGAACAGGCCCAGGGGTGTAGGCACTTGGGGCTCCTGCTAGGGGGAAAAAAAAAGCCAATTTCGGAGTGTCTTTTTAGGCTAATTGCAAATAGCGCACCTAGTTGGATGCTATTCACAGTTTACGCCCATCAATGCCAGATTGACAGCGACAACATGAGTAAAGAGGGACGCAGATTACGGTATGAGCGGCGGAACCTCGTAAGGCGCACGGCAAAATCTTTTGACGCGATTGATCATCAGCCCGGTTCGAATCCACCATCTGCTGAACTCGTGCTATTCGTGCTTTTTTCTCTCCCCATTACATATCAGATTGGAAATATATATATATTTTTTTAATAAGAAGGAAACATTTTGTAAAAAAAAAATAATGCAAATGTGATATATAGTCAGAAGTGCCTCGTGGGTAGGCTATTTAATAATGTTTATCCTAATTCATATATGTAACAGCATCTAAATAGTGATTATATTCTATAAACTGTTATTTTCCACCTGGTGTTAAATGTTAGCAACATCTTAACAGAACTGATTTGTATCTACAATGTTATCTACAATCTTCCGAACTCTGTTCGTCATAATCATTTGCCGCAACTAGCCACCCCGTATTCTCCGACCTCATGGCTCTGTGTGAAGAACATTTAATAGATGGCACGTCTGTAAAAAACTATATTGCTTAGACTATATTTCTTCTTAATAAAAAAAAAATCGCTATCACATATAACTATTATTATCATCAGTGTTGTGCAAGTTACTTCCAAACTGTAATACATTACAGATTACTTATTACTGTGATTTAAAAGTAATCCCTTACCTTACAATATTACTGTCTCAAAATTGTAATATGTTACATTACTCTTATATTACGTTTTAGTTACTTTCACCAAAATAACTACAGAAGTAGAACTTTACATTCTAAAATGACTAAATGTACTGCAGAGCATTTTATATCCAGTAGAAAGCGATATGATGTAGCAGAATGACAGTGACCTATCCAGGCTACTAACAATATAGTATATATTTGGCAACGTGAAGGCTCAAGACAATGCAAGAAAGGATAAGAGCCAGAATCACAAATGATCAAAGTCTGTTGAAAGTATGGTAAAGGTAAAGTGATTATCTGGCAATATCTGTGAATAGCTTGGCTATTTTCATATTAGACACAACAGGCCTATATGTAAACTCCAATGCCATGACGAAATACATTTTTTTCTTAATCTTGCCATTATTCTATTCACTTTAAATTCAGGTTCACAACACAAAACTGTCATGCACAAAGTGAGCATGATGAACAGCTTTCTCAATATAATGCTTGTGCACCAATTTCCTCAGTGGACAAAACTGCTTGTGAGCTCTCAAATATACGCTGCTCGCGTGCAAATATGCACTGCTCACGCACAAAATTTCTTGTGCGCTCACAGTACACTACTCGCTCAGTGAGATTATATGCAGACTCACAATTTGTGTCTTGTGTTCCCTCTTCCTTTCATGCTTTTTGATATAATTTATATTTGTACACTATTTATTAACAATAACCAAAATACTAAAATAGACTTACATATAAAATGTTTAATCTAATCCACTATAACCTTTTTTGTTGTTTGTTATATGATGAAATATTTCCAATTTCAAACACTTAAAACAGAGAAAAGAAGTTGAATGCAAAGAATACATTTTTAAAAAACATTTATTAAACATCCAAAAGGTGCACCATACTAATCAAATAAAACAACATTTAAACAAAAATATAAAGAATGCAAGCAGAAATGTAACCGATAAAAATAGGGGAAAACTTGATGAGGTATTATAGCCTACTGAACTATTCACTCCTCAAATAAATCTCACTATCAATCCCATTTTATCATGGCAACTAAAATAAATTGAACACGTCTCTGTTGTCTTCCACATTGCTGATGAGATTGTGGAGGACATTTTCCCTGTCATGTACAGTTTTTTGAACAGTTCTACAGTAAAGTACTTCAATTAATCAGTTGTGCTAATACTAGTTGCTATGGTAACACAAGCGTAATATAAACAAATTACCCAGTGCTGTAGTTTTTTTTTTTACAATATAGGGTATACTATACTACAATTCACCACACTTTACTATAGTAAAACTACACTTTGTATTTCATTTTATCAGTTCACTATTCTTAATACTACAGTATGCTGAAGCATTCATTAACAAATTGTAAACTAGATATTAAAGTTTGAGGACAAACTTTATGGTGGCTTGAAAAGCCGAGTCTGAATTAGCATTTTTTTAGCATGAATTAGCAAGTAACTAGCATGATTCTAACATAAATCAGCATGTAACTAGCATGATTCTAGCATGAATTAGCATGTTACTAGCATGTTTCTAGCATGAATTAGCATGATTCTAGCATGAATTAGCATGTTACTAGCATATTTCTAGCATGAGTTAGCATGTTACTAGCATGTTTCTAGCATGAATTAGCATGTTACTAGCATGATTCTAGCATGAATTAGCATGTTACTAGCATGTTTCTAGCATGAATTAGCATGTTACTAGCATGTTTCTAGCATGATTTAGCATGTTATTAGCATGATTCTAGCATAAATTAGCATGTTTCTAGCATGAATTAGCATGTTATTAGCATGATTCTAGCATGAATTAGCATGTTACTAGCATGATTCTAGCATGAATTAGCATGTTACTAGCATGTTTCTAGCATGAATTAGCATGTAACTAGCATGATTCTAGCATGAATTAGCATGTTACTAGCATGATTCTAGCATGAATTAGCATGTTATTAGCATGATTCTAGCATGAATTAGCATGTTACTAGCATGATTCTAGCATGAATGAGCATGTTACTAGCATGTTTCTAGCATGAATTAGCATGTTATTAGCATGATTCTAGCATGAATTAGCATGTTTCTAGCATGAATTAGCATGTTATTAGCATGATTCTAGCATGAATTAGCATGTTACTAGCATGATTCTAGCATGAATTAGCATGTTACTAGCATGTTTCTAGCATGAATTAGCATGTTATTAGCATGATTCTAGCATGAATTAGCATGTTATTAGCATGATTCTAGCATAAATTAGCATGTTTCTAGCATGAATTAGCATGTTATTAGCATGATTCTAGCATGAATTAGCATGTTACTAGCATGATTCTAGCATGAATTAGCATGTTACTAGCATGTTTCTAGCATGAATTAGCATGTAACTAGCATGATTCTAGCATGAATTAGCATGTTACTAGCATGATTCTAGCATGAATTAGCATGTTATTAGCATGATTCTAGCATGAATTAGCATGTTACTAGCATGATTCTAGCATGAATTAGCATGTTACTAGCATGATTCTAGCATGAATGAGCATGTTACTAGCATGTTTCTAGCATGGATTAGCATGTTATTAGCATGATTCTAGCATGAATTAGCATGTTTCTAGCATGAATTAGCATGTTATTAGCATGATTCTAGCATGAATTAGCATGTTACTAGCATGATTCTAGCATGAATTAGCATGTTACTAGCATGATTCTAGCATAAATTAGCATGTTTCTAGCATGAATTAGCATGTTATTAGCATGATTCTAGCATGAATTAGCATGTTACTAGCATGATTCTAGCATGAATTAGCATGTTACTAGCATGTTTCTAGCATGAATTAGCATGTAACTAGCATGATTCTAGCATGAATTAGCATGTTACTAGCATGATTCTAGCATGAATTAGCATGTTATTAGCATGATTCTAGCATGAATTAGCATGTTACTAGCATGATTCTAGCATGAATTAGCATGTTACTAGCATGATTCTAGCATGAATGAGCATGTTACTAGCATGTTTCTAGCATGGATTAGCATGTTATTAGCATGATTCTAGCATGAATTAGCATGTTTCTAGCATGAATTAGCATGTTATTAGCATGATTCTAGCATGAATTAGCATGTTACTAGCATGATTCTAGCATGAATTAGCATGTTACTAGCATGTTTCTAGCATGAATTAGCATGTTATTAGCATGATTCTAGCATGAATTGGCATGTTTCTAACATGAATTAGCATGTTATTAGCATGATTCTAGCATGAATTAGCATGTTACTAGCATGATTCTAGCATGAATTAGCATGTTACTAGCATGTTTCTAGCATGAATTAGCATGTTACTAGCATAATTCTAGCATGAATTAGCATGTTACTAGCATGATTCTGGCATGGATTAACATGTTACTAGCATGATTCTAGCATGAATTAGCATGTTACTAGCATGATTCTAGCATGAATTAGCATGTGACTAGCATGTTTCTAGCATTAATTTGCATGTGACTAGCATGTTTCTAGCATGAATTAGCATGATTCTAGCATGAATTAGCATGTTACTAGCATGTTTCTAGCATGAATTAGCATGTTATTAGCATGATTCTAGCATGAATTAGCATGTTACTAGCATGAATCTAGCATGAATTAGCATGTTACTAGCATGTTTCTAGCATGAATTAGCATGTTACTAGCATGATTCTAGCATGAATTAGCATGTTACTAGCATGATTCTAGCATGGATTAGCATGTTATTAGCATGATTCTAGCATGAATTAGCAAGTTACTAGCATGATTCTAGCATGAATTAGCATGTTACTAGCATGATTCTAGCATTAATTAGCATGTTACTAGCATGATTCTAGCATGAATCAGCTTGTTTCTAGCATGAATTAGCATGTTGTTAGCATGATTCTAGCATGAATTAGCATGTTACTAGCATGACTAGCATGTCACTATCGTGTTGCTAGCACCTTTCTAGCAAGATTAGCATGTCAGTAGGATGTTAAAACTGTTAGCGTGTGTTAGAATAGCTAGTCACAGTCTCTGGGACAGTTGCTAGGGTGCTGAAATTGGTTGCTAGGGAGTGGCTAGTAAGTTTAAAGGTAATCAGTGATTGGCTGCTGGCTAGACTGAGTTGAATGAGGCCAGACTCTAGTCTGTAGGACAGTCTGATGCAGAGTTATGAGCTCACAAAGGTTGATCCAATGTTAAGTAAATGGGAGTCTTTTACAATGGAAGTCTATGGGACAGTTGCTAGGGTGCTGTAAGTGGTTGCTAGGGAGTGGCTAGTAAGTTAAAAAGTCATCAGTTATTGGCTGCTGGCTAGACTGAGTTAAATGAGTCCAGTTAGAAGTCTGTAGAACAGTCTGATGCAGAGTTATGAGCTCACAAAGTTTGACCCAATGTTAAGTCAATGGGACTTTTGGGATTTTTCTGGGTCGTTTTTCGGAAAACCCAAGGTCGGATCAGTTAGAAAAGATATAGCAACTCGAGTCAGACCAGTTCGAAGGTTTGACGAAAGTTTGAAGTATGTAGCTTGAAAGGCCTAGGAGGAGATACACTTAGAAATTAGTCTCAGAAGAAGAAGAAGAAGAAGAAGAAGAACTAGATTATTAAAGTTTGAGGACAAACTTTGAGGCTGGCTTGACAAAGCCTTGGTAATAGTTTATTTAGTTTAAACAGTTTTAAAATGTATATATTTAAAATAGATAGATAGATAGATAGATAGATAGATAGATAGATAGATAGATAGATAGATAGATAGATAGATAGATAGATAGATAGATAGATAAAATAGTTTGAAAAAGGTTAGATAGATGAATTAGCATGTTATTAGCCTGATTCTAGCATGAATTAGCATGTTTTTAGCATGACTTTAGCATAAATTAGCATGTTACTAGCATGATTCTAGCATGAATTAGCATGCTACTAGCATGATTCTAGCATGAATTAGCATGTTACTAGCATGATTCTAGCACGAATTAACATGTTATTAGCATCATTCTAGCACGAATTAGCATGTTTCTAGCATGATTCTAGCACGAATTAGCATGTTATTAGCATGGTTCTAGCATGAATTAGCATGTTACTAGCATGATTCTAGCATGAATTAGCATGTTACTAGCATGGTTCTAGCATGAATTAGCATGCTACTAGCATGATTCTAGCATGAATTAGCATGTTACTAGCATGATTCTAGCACGAATTAACATGTTATTAGCATCATTCTAGCACGAATTAGCATGTTTCTAGCATGATTCTAGCACGAATTAGCATGTTATTAGCATGGTTCTAGCATGAATTAGCATGTTACTAGCATGATTCTAGCATGAATTAGCATGTTACTAGCATGGTTCTAGCATGAATTAGCATGTTATTAGCATGATTCTAGCATGAATTAGCATGTTACTAGCATGATTCTAGCATGAATTAGCATGTTACTAGCATGATTCTAGCATGAATTAGCACGTTACTAGCATGATTCTAGCATGAATTAGCATGTAACTAGCATGATTCTACCATGAATTAGCATGTTACTAGCATGAATTAGCATGTTACTAGCATGATTCTAGCATGAATTAGCATGTTACTAGCATGATTCTACCATGAATTAGCATGTTACTAGCATGATTCTAGCATGAATTAGCATGTTACTAGCATGATTCTATCATGCATTAGCATGTTACTAGCATGATTCTAGCATAAATTAGCATAGTTTTAGCATGAATTAGCATGTTACTAGCATGATTCTAGCATGAATTAGCATGTTACTAGCATGATTCTAGCATGAATTAGCATGTTACTAGCATGATTCTAGCATGAATTAGCATGATTCTAGCATGAATTAGCATGTTACTAGCATGATTCTAGCATGAACTAGCATGTTACTAGCATGATTCTAGCATGAATTAGCATGTTATTAGCATGATTCTAGCATGAATTAGCATTGTTCTAGCATGATTCTAGCATGAATTAGCATGTTACTAGCATGATTCTAGCATGAATTAGCATCGTTCTACCACGAATTAGCATGTAACTAGCATAATTCTAGCATGAATTAGCATGTTACTAGCATGATTCTAGCATGAATTAGCATGTTACTAGCATGATTCTAGCATGAATTAGCATGTTACTAGCATGATTCTAGCATTAATTAGCATCGTTTTAGCATGAGTTAGCATGTTACTAGCATGATTCTAGTATGAACTAGCATGTTACTAGCATGATTCTAGCATGAATTAGCATGTTACTAGCATCGTTCTAGCATGAATTAGCATCGTTCTAGCATGAATTAGCATGTTATTAGCATGACTCTAGCATGAATTAGCATGTTCTTAGATAGATAGATAGATAGATAGATAGATAGATAGATAGATAGATAGATAGATAGATAGATAGATAGATAGATAGATAGATAGATAGATAGATAAAAACAGTTAATAGATAGATAGATAGATAGATAGATAGATAGATAGATAGATAGATAGATAGATAGATAAAAACAGTTAATAGATAGATAGATAGATAGATAGATAGATAGATAGATAGATAGATAGATAGATAGATAGATAGATAGATAGATAAAAACAGTTGATAGATAGATAGATAGATAGATAGATAGATAGATAGATAGATAGATAGATAGATAGATAGATAGATAGATAGATAGATAGATAGATAGATAAAACAGTTTGAAAAAGGATAGACAGATAGATAGATAGATAGATAGATAGATAGATAGATAGATAGATAGATAGATAGATAGATAGATAGATAGATAGATAGATAGATAGATAGATAGATAGATAGATAGATAAAAACAGTTTATAGATAGATAGATAGATAGATAGATAGATAGATAGATAGATAGATAGATAGATAGATAGATAGATAGATAGATAGATAGATAGATAAAACAGTTTGAAAAAGGATAGATAGATAGATAGATAGATAGATAGATAGATAGATAGATAGATAGATAGATAGATAGATAGATAGATAGATAGATAGATAGATAGATAGATAGATAAAAACAGTTTATAGATAGATAGATAGATAGATAGATAGATAGATAGATAGATAGATAGATAGATAGATAGATAGATAGATAGATAGATAGATAGATAGATAGATAGATAAAGCTCACCCATAAGTATGACAGTCTGATGAAAAGCTATGAGGTCACAAAGTTTGATCTAATGTTAAGTCAATGACAGTCTTTTGCAATGGAAGTCTATGGGACAGTTGTTGCTAGGGTGCAGTATCTGGTAGTTAGGGTGTGGCTAGGAAGTTAAAAGCTCATCAGTGATTGGCAGTGTGGTAGTCTGAGTTAAATGAGCTTAGCCATAAGTCTGTATGACAGTCTGATGCAGAGTTTTGAGCTCTCAGAGTTGATTCAATGTTAAGTCAATGGCAGTCTTTTGCAATGGAAGTCTATGGGACAGTTTCTAGGGTCCAAAAGTGGTTGCTAGGGTGTGGCTAGAAAGTTTAAAGGTGATCAGTCATTGGCAGATTGATAATCTGAGTTAAATGAGCCCAGTTAGAAGTCTGTGCGACAGTCTGACGCAGAGTTATGAGCTCACAAAGTTTGATCCTATGTTAAGTCTATGGGATTTTTCCGGTGGTCCCGGGACGTTTTTCGGAAAACCGAAAGTCGGATCAGTCGGAAAAGATATAGCAACGCGAGTCAGAATAGTTTGGAGGTCTGGTGCGAGTTTGGTGGTCATAGCTCGAAAGCTCTAGGAGGAGATAGTCTTGCAAATTTAGTCTCAGAAGAATAAAAAAAAAAAAATAATAATAAGTTTAGAAAGGATAACAGTAGGTTGGCTTTGACAAGCCAGCCTAACTAGATATTAAAGTTTGAGGACAAACTTTATGGTGGCTTGAAAAGCCGAGTCTGAATTAGCATGTTACTAGCATGAATTAGCAAGTAACTATCATGATTCTAACATAAATTAGCATGTAACTAGCATGATTCTAGCATGAATTAGCATGTTACTAGCATGTTTCTAGCATGAAATAGCATGATTCTAGCATGAATTAGCATGTTACTAGCATGTTTCTAGCATGAGTTAGCATGTTACTAGCATGTTTCTAGCATAAATTAGCATGTTACTAGCATGATTCTAGCATGAATTAGCATGTTACTAACATGTTTCTAGCATGAATTAGCATGTTACTAGCATGTTTCTAGCATGATTTAGCATGTTATTAGCATGATTCTAGCATGAATTAGCATGTTTCTAGCATGAATTAGCATGTTATTAGCATGATTCTAGCATGAATTAGCACGTTACTAGCATGATTCTAGCATGAATTAGCATGTTACTAGCATGTTTCTAGCATGAATTAGCATGTTACTAGCATGAATTAGCATGTTACTAGCATGATTCTAGCATGAATTAGCATGTTACTAGCATGATTCTAGCATGAATTAGCATGTTACTAGCATGATTCTAGCATGAATTAGCATGTTACTAGCATGATTCTAGCATGAATTAGCATGTTACTAGCATGATTCTAGCATGGATTAGCATGTTACTAGCATGTTTCTAGCATGAATTAGCATGTTATTAGCATGATTCTAGCATGAATTAGCATGTTACTAGCATGATTCTAGCATGAATTAGCATGTTACTAGCATGATTCTAGCATGAATTAGCATGTTACTAGCATGATTCTAGCATGAATTAGCATGTTACTAGCATGATTCTAGCATGAATTAGCATGTTACTAACATGATTCTAGCATGAATTAGCATGTTACTAGCATGTTTCCAGCAAGAATTAGCATGTTACTAGCATGATTATAGCATGAATTAGCATGTTACTAGCATGTTTCTAGCATGAATTAGCATGTTACTAGCATGTTTCTAGCATGAATTAGCATGTTAATAGCATGTTTCTAGCATGAATTAGCATGTTATTAGCATGATTCTAGCATGAATTAGCATGTTTCTAGCATGAAATAGCATGTTACTAGCATGATTCTAGCATGAATTAGCATGTTACTAGCATGATTCTAGCATGAATTAGCATGTTACTACCATGTTTCTAGCATGAATTAGCATGTTACTAGCATGATTCTAGCATGAATTAGCATGTTACTAGCATGATTCTAGCATGAATTAGCATTTTACTAGCATGATTCTAGCATGAATTAGCATGTTACTAGCATGATTCTAGCATGGATTAGCATGTTACTAGCATGTTTCTAGCATGAATTAGCATGTTACTAGCATGTTTCTAGCATGAATTAGCATGTTACTAGCATGATTGTAGCATGAATTAGCATGTTACTAGCATGATTCTAGCATGAATTAGCATGTTATTAGCATGATTCTAGCATGAATTAGCATGTTGTTAGCATGATTCTAGCATGAATTAGCATGTTACTAGCATGTTTCTAGCATGAATTAGCATGTTACTAGCATGATTCTAGCATGAATTAACATGTTACTAGCATGTTTCTAGCATGAATTAACATGTTACTAGCATGTTTCTAGCATGAATTAGCATGTTGTTAGCATGATTCTAGCATGAATTAGCATGTTTCTAGCATGAATTAGCATGTAACTAGCATGATTCTAGCATGAATTAGCATGTTACTAGCATGATTCCAGCATGAATTAGCATGTTACTAGCATGTTTCTAGCATGAATTAGCATGTTACTAGCATGA